>NC_090391.1:42468212-42768212 GCF_036365525.1 Heterodontus francisci
TCCGCCAGGTCTGTTGGAAGTTGAGATTTCAAATACAACGACGGGGATTATCCATTTATTTCCCAAGCACTGGGGAAATCTTGAATTGGCGTGTATTAAACCTACATTGTCCATAACCTATGAATTCCATTGATGTGATTTTCGGCATGCTTCATTTAGATTTCAATTTTCATGTGCAGTATTTACATTTAACAAAAACCCATCTGTTTCAGTTTGACCAAATAATCACTTGCAAAGCCTTGCCCTGTGGTATTTCTCCTACATTTAGCGATCAATGGAGACGCCATTTGTTCTGCATCCAAACATAGTTTTAAAAGACTATTAGTTATCCTAGATAACTGTCACATTTCTCTGCCATCTCATCAAGTTTAAATAGTCAAGTTGCTGGTTGTAAGCCGAACAATAACTGCATAGAACGCTCCCTAATAACTAATTGATTTCCTACAGAGGTGACTTTTGAACAGCACACTCACCAGCAGAGAGCCTACGAGGCAATCACCGGCCCTGATAACTTCTCTCAGATCTCAGGCAGAGTGAACGTTACTGGTAAAAGGTTAACGGCCTTAAATATTACCTCTGCTTCCCTCGCTACATAAGCTGCTAGACGTGGTGAGTATTGTCATTCTTTTTGGCTATATTTCATCATTGATGTTGAGCATGTAGTCTAATTCAACAATAGAAAATACATTTTTTCAATCAATGAATGATCAGGACCCTTTTCAATACCAGCAGTACAGAGCTACCTTTCTCTGGAACCCTGATTCTTGTGAAGTGCTCAGAGACAACGGTCTGGACTAAACTGGTTAATTTTCAGGTGAAAATGCTTTGCTTCTCTTTCGGTATTAACTTGATATTTCTGGCAATACAAAGAATTAAAAGTTGAAACCTCAACGGAAACAAAGGTGCAATTTCTCACGGGATGGCTGATGACAGCTGTTGCCAGCGTCTATGGAAAATACGGATTTCTCCCGGATACAGTACTGGGGCATCACTCACCATTATTTCAGCGGTTGAAGCTTCAAAAAAGTTGATAATTTTAATTAAGAAATCGTATTAAGCAGACAGCTAACAATACTAAATATATTGATACAATGGAATAGGCGATTATATCACAGACGTCAAAACATGTCACATAGTTTGCATATTCTCTGAACTCTTTGTTTTCTTTCCATATGTCTTTCTGACACACTCTCCATCTCTTTCCTATGTCCAAATTTATTAATACTGATATGTTACAATAGAGGACAAGGAACAGGAACAGAAACAGTTGCAGTGCTTTATACTTTGACCAGTTTTATTGCCTTACCCATTATACCAACGGCTGCAAGAACAGGGTAGTAGATGCGTTCAAATTCAAAGATGAATGGAAAGTCCATGTTCCATGTCATAGAACGATGTCTGTGAGACTCTGAATGAAAATTGTCAGTTCAGTCAAATGAGACTCTACTTATACCAGTGAGCGACAGCCACTGGGACACTTAGCTGAAGTGCACCACATTAGTTACATTCAGTTAAACAAACACAATTAATCATCTATTCTCCCCAATGCTCCATGATGCAACTCATCCTATTTTCAGGGCAATTTCAAAAC
Organism: Heterodontus francisci; assembly: GCF_036365525.1. Taxonomy (NCBI): domain Eukaryota; kingdom Metazoa; phylum Chordata; class Chondrichthyes; order Heterodontiformes; family Heterodontidae; genus Heterodontus; species Heterodontus francisci. Next base: position 42,469,804 of record NC_090391.1, read on the forward strand.
ACTTTAAAATTGCTTTGGAATATCTTCAAAAACAAGAGGTCCCCTGCAAGCTGCGATGGAGATGCATAAACATCCTCATTGAACAAACATCCGGACATTGGTTACATGCACTTTGATCGTCATTTTCAAAAATCTCTACTCAGAACTGTGTACTGTGTGAATGGCCCTCAAGTATTTGTAATTGGGAGCTGAAATTATTGAATGCAATTGATGATTTGAGCTTCCAGGAGAAGAGAGCAGGGATGTATTTGAGAGGAAAATAGATAATCGCATTTCTATGAAAGTACTTCAGTTAAAATGTTGTTTGTGGATGACACAAAGGTCGGTGGAGTTTCGGATAATGTTGAGGATTGTCAGAGGAAACAGCAGGATATAGATTGGTTGGAGACTTGGGTGGAGAAATGGCTGATGGAGTTTAATCCGGAAAAATGTGAGGTAATGCATTTTGGAAGGTCTAATGCAGGTGGGAGGTATACAGTAATTGGCAGAACCCTTAGGAGTAGTAACAGGCAGAGAGAGCTGGACGTACAGGTCCACAGGTCACTGTAAGTGGCAACGCATGTGGATAAGGTAGTCAAGAAGGCATATGGCATGCTTGCCTTCATCGGTCCGGACATAGAGTATAAAAATTGGCAAGTCATGTTGCAGCTGTACAGAACCATAGTTAGGCCACACTTAGGATTTTGCATGCAATTCTGGTCGCCACACTACCAGCAGGACGTGGAGGCTTTGGAGAGGGTACAGAGGAGGTTTACCAGGATAATAAAAGCAAAATAGTGCGGATGCTGGAAATCTGTAATAAAAACAAGAAATGCTGGAACCACTCAGCAGGTCTGGCAGCATCTGTGAAAAGAGAAGCAGAGTTAACGTTTCGGGTCAGTGAGCCTTCATCGGAACCCATGATGAAGGGTCACTGACCCGAAACGTTAACTCTGCATCTCTTTTCACAGATGCTGCCAGACCTGCTGAGTGGTTCCAGGTTTACCAGGTGTTGCCTGGTCTGGAGGGCATTAGCTATGAGGAGAGGTTGGAAAAACTCGGATTGTTTTCACTGGAACGACGGAGTTGGAGGGGCGACATGATGGAGGTTTACAAAGTTATGAGCGGTATGGACAGAGTGGATAGTCAGAAGCCTTTTCCCAGGATGGAAGAGTCAGGTACTAGGGAACATAGGTTCAAGGTGCAAGGGGCAAAGTTTAGAGGGGATATGCGAGGCAAGTTTTTTACACAGAGGGTGGTGAGTGCCTGGAACTTGCTGCCAGCGGAGGTGGTGGAAGCAGATACGATAGCAACGTTTAAGGGACGTCTTGACAAATACATGAATAGGAAGTGAACAGAGGGATATGGGCCCCAGAAGTGCAGAGGGTTTTAGTTTAGGCAGGCATCAAGATCGGCGCAGGCTTGGAGGGCCGAATGGCCTGTTCCTGTGCTGTACTGTTCTTTGTTCTTTGTTTGTTGTGAATGAGTGAAGAGATTTCCACAGATGAACTTTTTTTCAAAGAAGGTTCATTTGAATGTTTTGATTTTCTGTGTAAAATTTAACCTTTACTGGATGTCACATGCCTTAAGCTAAATAAACAACAAGAAACTTGATGACTAGAGGAGTTGTTCACGGAGAAATGACATGTGAAGATTTATGGTGGTCAGGAAGTATTGACTTTCTGTTGGGCTGTGGATATTTTTCTAAGTCAGTTGCAGGTCAGCCTGCCAAGAGAGAGAGGATGCCATCTGATCTGTTCTCCAGTTCACTGAGAAACCCTGAGAATCCAGTGGGATAACATAAACTCCTGATGTTGCATTTGTTCTGGAAGGCATTACAAATTAATCTTCCACGTCGCCTGAAGGTAAAGGCTGTCATTGTCCATCTCTGTTCATCCCTCCAAAATGTCCTCGCAATTATTAACAAGGTTCTATTCATCTACACGTTGATTCTGGATCATTGCATCGACATCAAGGCCTTGACTAAAATATTGGCACATGTGTAATGATTAATTTCCCCTTAACATGGACTGGCTATACCTACTTGCTACCTGTCCCACCTAGAATGCCATAGTGGAAGTGTGTCCCCTGATCACCAAAGCTCACTTTGGTTTGTCCATCTGCTCCTAGGATCGTCTCCTCCCTTGAGCATCTCGCCTTGTTTAACCCTCTTAATTTCTCTCTAACTCAGTCTTGAATAAATTCAATGATACAGCCCGCATTGCTTTCTGGGAGGAAATTTCCACAGACTAACGAAACTTTGAGAACAAATTCTCCTCGAATCCGTTTTAAAAGGGAGGCCTCTTCTTCTTCAACTTTATCCTTTAGCTCTAGTCTCCCCCACACGAGGGAACATCCTCCCGGTATCCATACTATCAAGCCTCCTCAGGATCTTAATTATTTCAATCTGATCACCTCTTATTCTTTGAAACTCTAATGGGTCCAGGCCCAAACTGTTCAACCTTTATTCAAAAGATAAACACATCATCCCCGGAATTATTCGAGTGAGCTTTCTCTGAACGGCTTCTCATGCAATTAAATCTTTGTTTTTTCAAATAAGGAGATTGCAACTGTGCACAGTACTCTGGATGTGGTCTCACCAAGATTTTGAATAGCTGCAGTAAAACTAACCTACTTTTATATTCGTTTCCCCTTGCAATAAACGCCAACCTTCCATTTGCTTCCTTAACCACTTGCTGCACCTGCATACTAACCTTTGGTCATTCATGCACCAAGACACCCAGATCTCTCTGTACTCCCGAGTTCTGAACTCTCCCTCCATTTAAATAGTGCATGGGTTTTCAATTATTCCTGCCAAAGGACAACTTCACATTATACTCCATCTGTCAAACTTTTGCCCACTCTCTCTAACTATCTATGCTTCTCTTTGCAACGTACTTTCGTTCCTATCTTGACACCATCAGCAAATGTAGCCACCATACATTCGATCCCCTAATCCAAGTCTTTGATATAAATTGCAAATAGTTGAGGGCACAGCACGATAACTGTAGGCAGTCCAATAGGAACAGCTTGTCAACCCGGATGAAAATTAATGTATCGTTTCTCTCTGCTTCCTGTTAGCTAACTAGTCCTTTATCAATGCTAATGTCTTATCCCCTACACCATATGCTCCTATATTGTGTGGTAAAGTTTGATAAGACTCCTTATCAAATGCATTTTGGAAATCCAAGCACATCATACCTACAGGTTTCCCTTGACCCATCTTGCTTGTTCCTTCCTCGAAGAATTCCAACGAAGTAGGTAAGAACGATTTCCCTTTCACAAAATCTTGTCGACCATGTCTGATCTGATAACGATATTCTACATATCTGCTGTAACCTGCTTAATAACGGATCCTAGTAATTTCTCTATGACAGATGTTAGTCTAACTGACCTCTCGTTTCCTGCTTTCTGTCTCCATCCTTTATTGAATGAAAGAGCTGCATTTGCTATTTTTCAGTTCCCTGGGGCCCTTCCACTATCTCATGAATTTTGGAAGATTATAAACGAGGCCTTGACTATCTCTGCAGCGAATGCTTTTCAGGCAACAGGAGGCGGACCATCAGGTCCTGGGGACTTGCCAGCCTTTAGGGCTAATAGATTTCCCAGAAGCTTTTCTCTGGTGGTGGTGATTGTTCCATGTTCTTCACTCCCTTTGTCCGCTTGTCTTTGAAGAAGATTTGGTGTGTTTTCTAAGTCTTCTCCACTGAAAGAAGACAAAAAAAACCTGTTCAACGCAACCACCTTTTCTTTGTTTCCATTCAATTCCCCAGACTCACCATCTGCATGAGTCAACAATAGCTGGTGTTGCTCTTTTTACCATTTAAGTACTTGTAGAAACTCGTTCCATCTGTTTTTACATTACCAGCCATTTTTCTCTCACAATGTACTTTCTCTCTGTTTATTTTGTTGTTCTTTGATGATTCTTAAAAACTGTCCAGTCTGATGAGCTACCACTAATCTTTTCAGATCTGTACAGTGTTTGTTTCAATTTGGTATATCCTTAACTTATTTATTTAGCCAAATGGAATGCAGCCTTCCCAACTAATCTTTCTTCCGCACCGGGATTAATCGTTTTTTTTCTGAACTCATCAGCTGCCTCTGCCGTTCTCCTATCACACAGTGCCAGGACCCCATATCAAGTCCACCCGCAAAGAGTTTGCTTTCATCTCGAATACATTGGCCTTGGGAGGTTTTGCAAAGGTTATCTGCATGACAGTTGCTATCATTATTTCCAACCTCACCACACCACCACCACCACCCCCCCGCCCCCCACCCACCCCCACACTTCTCCTGGCTCTGTATTTTCTTGGAAACCTTTACTGCTCTAAATTATGTCAGTGCTAATTAAATGCCAACGGCCTGAAATATAAACTTTATTTCTCTCTCCACAGATGCTGCCTGACCTTCAGAATATTGCCATCATTTTCTGCTTTATTTTACATCACCGTGAGGGCCTCAGATGATTAGCTGACTGTGTAGTTTGTACCTCCACAAAAGGAACGGTCAGCAGCCAAATAATGTAATTCTGTGTACCGCGCTTTCATCCTTTAAGACACCCCTTATAACCTACTTCTTTTTCAAAGATTTTTTCTCCTGCCCTAATATCTCCCGATATGTGTTGCCGTCATACATTGTTTCATAATCTCCCTGTGAAGCGACTTGGGCCGTGTTATTACTTTAAATAACTTTATAAATGCACATTTTAGTTGGAGTGGAGGGTGAGTGTCTCGCATCTTTTCCTCAAAATGCAAAACCACACGTCAGTGGGTGATGTCTGATTCAAAAAATGGAATGTTAGAGCAAAGAAAATGGCCATTTGGCCATTATAACTGTATAAGCCCTTTGCAAGAGATGTCCAATTAGTCCGACTCTCTTTCCCTTTCACCATAGCCCTGTGAATGTCATGTGTGCATCCATGTCCTTTTTCTAAGTTACCATTGAACCTGCTTCTACCTCCCTTCCTCTCGGGGCATTCCAACTGTTAATAGTTCACATAAAATATTCTGCTCGTGTATGTGCAATCTCCCTTCTCATTTGCAAGTATTATAAATCTGTGTCCTCTGGTTACTGATCTCTGGTCATTGGAAATAGTATCTTCCTATTTATACAGTCACAAGAACAGAAGAACATTAGGAAAAGGGGCAGCAGCAGACCATATGACCCATGGAGGCTGCTGCACCATAAAAATAATCATGGATGATCCTCGATTCACCTTCATCTTCCCCCTGCTCCGGTCTCCATTGCCTCCCTGAGAGACCAAAACTTTGTCTATCCCAGCCTTAAATATATTGAACGATGGAGAAGCCACTTCATTCTGGGGTAGAGCATTCCAAAAATGCACAAATGTTTGAGTGAAGAAATTCCTCCTCATCTCAGTCCTGAATGATAGGCCACTTTTCCTGAGACAGAGCCCTCGTGATGTAGATTCTACAGCAAGAGAAAGCAAGTTCTCTGTCTGCCCTGTCAAATACATTCAAAATCAAAAGTACTCATATTCTGAACAGTTCTACTACTTATTCCCTTAACCTTCTCGCTCTAAGGAGCACAGAACGAGCTTTCTGGTCTTCCTACGTAGATGAAGTACTTAAACCTAGCAGCATGCTAGTGCAATCCTCTGCACGGTTTTCCAAGCCATGAATTCCTTTCTATAGTATGGTCCCACGAAAGTGACACAACAGTCCAGCTGATGCTGAAGCAGTGACTTCTCAATATTTACATTTCTGCAGTCTGCCTCTATTTTGAAGCGAGCCAACCATCGGATTATGGTTTAATAACATAACTACAGCACAGAAGGAGGCCATTCGACACATAGAGTTTGTGTTGTGTTGTCTCCCTTCAAGAGCAACTCAACTAGTCCCACTGCTCTGCCCTTTCTCGGTAGTTCTGTATTTTCTTCCTCTTCAGGTGCTTCTCCAATTCCCTTTTGATTGAATCTGCCTCCACCACCCACTCAGGCATCGCATTCCTGATTGTAACTACTGACTACATTTCAAAAAAAGCTTTTGTTTATGTCGCCATTCGTTCATTTGCACTTGACCTCATATCAGTATCCTCTGGTTCTCGACTCTTCCATCCATGGCAACAGTTTATCTCTATCTACACCGTCTAGAACTCTTCATGTTTTTCAACACCTCTATCAAATTTCTTCTCAACTTTCTCTACTCCAAGGTGAACCATCACAGTTTCTCCATTCTATCCAAGTGATTGAAATAAAGGTGTGCGAAGGAAAACCGACCCCAGTCCGAATGCCGGAGAGCGAAGCCCGACATGACCCGGCCCGAACCGGACACGTGTCGTCGTATCCCGTCGGATCGGTTCGGGTAGCAGGACTTTACATCAGTGCATGGGTAAAGGCCTGCTACCCGACCGGATTCCGACTGGTCCCGGTGACATGTGTCGAGATCATGACGGGTGGGGCCCAACTTCCGGGTCGGGCATTCAGGCTCGGTCATATTTCCTTTGCCCACCTTTCGACTGAAGTCCCCCATCCCTGTAACGATTCCAGTAATTCTTTTTTACATCCTCTATAAATTCTTCACAACATTCTGGAAGTGTGCTGCCCAGACACAAAGCTTCCTTGATTTTGTACACTATGACTCTATTCGTAAGGACTAGGATACTTTATACATCTGTAATTACTTTCTTAACCTGCAGTACCACCTTCAACAATTTGTGCACTTATACCACAGATCCCTATGCTCCTGAACACCCTGTTGAATTGCCCCTTTATTTTATATTGCCTGTCATCGTTCTTCGTAAGAAAATGTGTCAAATCACACGTCTCTGCATTAAATTGCTTCTTCTACCTTTCTGCCCAGTCTAGCAGCCTATTACTATCCTCCAAAAGTAAATCAATATCGTCCTCACAGTTCACAATATTTCTGACTGTTTAGGCATGTGCAAATGTTGCAATTGTGCACTGCACACCCATGTGTGGGTCATTATTATTTTTGAATACAGTCAGTGGTCATCGTAGCGACCTATGGGGATCGCAACTGTATACCATCCTCCAGTCCGAAACACAACAGTTCACCTTGACACTTTGTTTCCTGTCACTCAGCAAACATGGTATCCATGCTTCCACTGTATATTTTATCCTCTGGAATGCAACGTCACTGGCGAACGTATAATGTGGCACTTGTCTTTTGGAGGCCCAGGTACATAACATCAACCACATTATTCTTATCAACCCGCGCTGTCAGCTCATCAAGAAAAAACAATCATGTTAGCTAAACACGATTTGCCTTTTAAAAATCCGTGCTATAGTTCCCGGGAATAAGCCACACCTGTTCAAGTGGCTGTCATTTTGCCTTTTCAGGATTTGTCGTTCCGAAAAGCTTTCCCACACGACAATTAACCTGACCCACCTGTAGTTGGGTTTATTGCTACACCTTTGTTGGGGAATCAGTGCAAAATTTGCAATTCTTCATCTCCTGACACCACATCTGTATCTAAGGAGGATTATTGCCAGTGCCTGCGCAATTTTCATCCTTACTTCTGACAGTATCATCGATGCATTCCCTCCGGTCCTGGTGACTACCACTTTATGTAGAGCTAGCCAATCTAATATATTGTCTTTATCAATGTTTAGCCCATCCAGCGACTCACCGACCCTGATTTTGTTTTTACTGTGACTTTGGCGGCATCTTCTTCCTTGGTAAAGACAGATGCAAAGTGTTCTATTACTATCTGAGCAATGTGCTCTGCCTGCATGGTCCGATCCACTTGTTGTTCCTTACTCAGCCACACCCGTCCTGTTAATAACATTTTTATTATTTATATGCCAATTGCTTCACATACTTTCACTTCGCCTCTCGTATTTCCTTATACATTTCCCCTCTAAACTATCTATAATCAGCCTGTCTCTCACTTCTCCTTTCAATCGCATAAATGTCACACCCACCCGATTACTGCTTACCCGATTCTCTATCTGTTTCGTCATCCAGGAGCTTTTTTCCCCATCATCTCACCTTTATCCTCGTTTGAATGTCACATGACATTTCTCGATCCATCTCTCCTTTAAAGGGAGCTATGTGCTCTGCTAAGGTTTGGCCTGGAAATCTCTGATTCTAATTACGAGCATTCGCCTGAAAACACTTCCGAAATTCTTCCCCTCTTTGTCTTTTTCATTATTACTATCGCAGGTTACGTTAGGACAAGTAATATCCCCTCTATACTACTTTCTAGTTTTTTTTCAACTCTCTGTAATTTCCCTGCAAAGTTACTCGTCTATATCTTTCCATCTATTGGGTGGTCTATTGGATACACGTTGTCGTGTAATGTTATCTGCATTGTTTTTATTTTTTTAATCTAAACCTATAAACCAGGGAAATAAAATAGCAATAATCGCTTCCACTCTATGAACAATTTGATAAGCTTCTCCTGCCGTCGTCATGAGTTTGTGTATGTGAACATGCACGTTTCTGTTTCTGCACCCCTTAAAATGGCACCATTTAGTTTATTTTGCTTGTCGAAATTCTTCCTCCCAATATATCTCACCCCACAATTCTGGGTGGCACGTTTTTAACACCATGCTGTCTGCCCATCTTACCATGTCCACGTTATCATTAAATGTGCTGCTGTCTTAATTAGTGTTGTCAATGTTTTCTAGTTTTGTGTTAGCTGAAAACATTGAAGTGATGTCACTTATACCCATTTACAGGACTTGATGCATATCAAAAAGACCAATGGTCCTAATTTAGACCCCTAGGGAATACGACTGTATACTTCCCTTCTGTCTGACAAACAACCATTCACCCTTTGTCTCTGCATTTGTGCCTTTCAGGCGATTCCATATTCATGTCGCAACTGTCTGTTTCAAAACATATATATCACAACTGCGAACACGTCAATTAGATGGCACCTTATCAAACGTCATTTCAAATTCCAAATACACAGCAGAGACAGCCAATTTTCATCAACCCTCTGTTACTTCATCAGAGAATGCAACCAAGTTTGTCAGACATGATAAGCCTTTATTATTGGTTTCAACTTCACGTTTGATCCAAATGTTCATCTTGTCGCATAAATCTTGGGGAGGCGGTGGAGTTGTGGTAATATCATTAATCTAGTAATCCAGATGTACAGGCTAATTCCCTGGGACTGTCGATTAAAATCACACTCTGTCAACTGGTGGAATTTAAATTAAATTATCAATTGATTGATCAAAAATCTCGAAAATAAAAAAACTAATCACAGTAATAATGCTATAAAACTGTCATTAATTATTGTAAAAACTCATTTGATTCACTAATATCCTTTGGGGAAGGATACAAGTCGCTGTTGCTTAGCCTGGATGTCTGTGACTCCAGACCCACAGAAATGTGGTTGGCTCTGAACTACCATATTAAATGGCCAAGCAAGCCACTGAGCTGCTAAGGACAAATAGCGATGGGCAGCAAATATTGACCTTGCCAGCAATGCCTGCGTCCATGAAAGAAAACAAAAATAATTTAAAAATTCCTTGTTAACATATCTCTTGAGATACATTGAGATAGTTATCAATTGGACAGAGGTGCTGCCAGGTGAATTGTTTCACTCATGCTGAAATTTGGCTGCAATAATAGGTATCAGAAAGGAAACTTCACAGAATATGGGGACAGGCTTTGGATCAGTAAAGGTGGCAGCGAAGTAAAGTTGGACATCGTTGGTCTGCCTGGGACAGCGAGCCAGTTGCTGCCTCGAAGACAACATCAAGACGGTGTAGGAAGGTGGAACAAATGACCAAACATTTTTCATTGAATGTGAAACCTGATTGGCATTTTTTTTTAAATTCAGAAACTAACATTGATAATTGGCAATATCAGTAAATGGGTAAAACATTTGAATATATGTTGTGGCGAATGGCGAAGTGAACTAGAGAAAAACAGTGCATTTCTCTAACGTCGATCCTAACACAGTAAATTCTGTAGAAATCAGGAACAAGCGACATTTACAGCATAGAAATGTTTGTGGATGCATTCTCATGGATAACATACTTCTCAAAACAATTATTTTGCTCATCATTGAAGATCAGGAATTATCAGTAGAAACATCATTTAATATATTTGAAACACAGACATACTTACCGTAATTGCTACTGAATCGTGCAGATTTAATTCAAGGATTCAAATGTGTTATGGAAATGATCTCAGATTGTTAATCCTTTACGAAGTGAAACACATTGTGCCTCGACTATCTATGTGAGATTCCATGCAATGCTGTGTTACGTAAGTATAACAGTGGCGCAGTGGCTAGCACCGCAGCCTCACAGCTCCAAGGACCCGGGTTCGATTCCGGGTACTGCCTGTGTGGAGTTTGCAAGTTCTCTCTGTGTCTGCGTGGGTTTTCTCCGGGTGCTCCGGTTTCCTGCCAAAAGACTTGCAGGTTAATAGGTAAATTGGCCATTATAAATTGTCACTAGTATAGGTCGGTGGTAGGGAAATATAGGGACAGGTGGGGATATTTGGTAGGAATGTAGGATTAGTATAAATGGGTGTTTGATGTTCGGCACAGACTCAGTGGGCCGAAGGGCCTGTTTCAGTGCTGTATCTCTAATATCGTTGAAGAACACACCCAAATAAAGAGAATTTAATTGACTTATATAAGTCTGTCTTCGACTCTGTACATTTTAGAATCAGAGAATCAGAATAGTTACAACACAGAAGAAGGTCATTTGGACGGTCAAGAGAATGCTGGTTCTCTAAAAGAGGAATCCATTTGGTCCCTCTCCCCGGTCCTTTTCACACAGTCCTGCATTTTTCTCTTCCAGAACTTAACAATTTCTCATTTTAAAACACGATGAATCTGTCCACACCAATATTTATACAAGTCAAACTCCGATTTCTAAAAGAAACCCAATTAAAAATGAAATGTAAACACAGATGTTTACCTTTGCAGTGTTTACTATTCTCCACTTCGTTATCAAATGATTAAATGCATTATTTAAAAAAAGTCACTCTGAAGGTAGCTTTTGCGTTCAGGCCAGCCTGCGTTCGACAGCCTGGTGGGCATTTCCATTAGCTTCAACTTCGCTCCTTTGCACAAAGGCCGATGGGTAACATTCTTCTTTGGCCTTCTTATCTTGAGAGACTATGGGTAAGCGCTTAGAGGTGGACGGTGGTTTGTCAAGCAGCGCCTGGAGTGGCTATAAAGGCTAATTCTAGAGTGACAGACACTTCCACAGGAACTGCAAATAAAATTGGTTGTCGGGGCTGTTACACACCTTGCACTTCTGTCTTTTTTCCTGCCAACTGATCAGTCTCTTCGACTCGCCCCTCTTTAGTCGCGCTGCCATAGAGCAAGGTACTGAGGCCATAGGCTTGAAACAGTCGGACTTTTGTGTTCCATGTCAGTGCACCATTTTCCCACACCCTCTTGGCCAGTCTGGACACAGCATTGACATTACAACAATATTACAAATTAACAATAGTAGGACTTAAGCAGACTACAGGGCAGTCAGAATTTCTCTTTCATAAGAACCACAAACATCCCATAAGAAAGAGGAGAAGGACTAGGCCAGATGGCCTCTGGAACCTGCTCACCAGTCATCGAGATCTTGGTTGAAGTTCCACATCAGCTCCTCTTTCCTGTCCGATTTCCATATCCCTTGATTCCTGCAGTACCAGGAAATCTGTTGACCTCAGTCTTGAATGCACTCATCGACAGATCGATTAGAGCTGTCCTAAATATTGAACAACTGTAATGTTCTACCTTACCTAACGGGAGTGACTGCATCCCAGAACCAGATTTATATGGACCTTTCTTGCATCCTGATGCCCTGCAATGTCTGTGGCTCAGGCCGCAGCTCAGCAACTTTGAGCTGAAGTTTCTCGAGCTGTCCACACTTACCGCAGATATGGCTGTACGGGACTGCAATGTATTCCACAAACTCAAGCATGCTGCAATCATAGCACACCGTATGCCCTGCCATGTCTGTCGAACGTTAATTATTTATTTGATAACATTACAAAGTTAGCTAGTCAGCTAAAGTAATAGCAAGTTCCAAAAACCATGTTTGGAGACAACTTAAGAACACTCACCAGCTACTGCAGGCAGAACAAAGATAAAAGCAACACATCCATCTTACTCTGCACCAATTTCCCATTAGCACTAAATGCCTGCCTTAGCATTCGGTTCATGAAACCATCTACTCCCAGGTCACTCTGTGTTCCCTACTCTGTCTGGCAGCAAACGCTATCTACTTATATTGACATCTTAAGATTCTGTGACACTATGACTGTCAAGATTGCTACACAGTCACGCGCCTTAAAGGGAACATTGCTCTCCTCTCAAAAGTCCATTATTCCTCTCCTCCAAGTTCCTATTCCACCTCCAGCTCTCATTGGTCCTAAACCACTTTTTCACGAACAGTCTATTTTCGGTCTGGGATTCTGTCTCCTAGAGCAGTCGGCCACTCAGAGGGCAGGCAGCTCAGTATTACAGGCAGCGCCACCGGGAGCGGTGGTTAATGCTGGTATTACAGAAGCCTTGGAACCAGGTCCACCACTGCAGAGCCGGAATTCTGGTCAGTGATGCGCGGTCACCGAGGCCAGTCTAGCAGGCACCGGTGATGAGGCAGGAAGATGGGCTTTTGAAAGGGGTGGATTGCTATCTGCAATGGCCCCCCGTGGACCACAGATGGCCCATGGATAAGGCACTCCCAAGACCAAGGGAAGTCACATTTTACTGGGCTGAATTCCAGCAGAGAAGGGAAGACGCTCGTAAGTAGGTCTGTTAAGGGCCTCAATTGGCCTCTGGTGGGAAGGCGTTGCTGACCTTTTCCACTCCCAACATGGTTGCAGTGTTATGCAGAGATGATGTGCGCTCCCTTGCCTGCCTACCATTGCACATCTATGGGACACCCGCCTCTTAGCCCATCTCAGGATATGGGTGTGGTGCAAGGCATTACATCCAGCGCTAGGATTCCGACACATGTCCCCGCTTGGGAAAAATAAATGCCCTACAGCAGTACGACTCTGTCAGACAGTTCAAAAATGCAATAAGCTCCTAATAGCATAAACATTTTTTTTCACAAATAACTTATTGTGTACTGCAGATGTGACAATTTCCTCTGCTAAAGTCACATATTCCTTAGTTTACAAATATTATTTACAGTCTAACTGACAGAGGTTACTTGCATCATCAAATTTAAACTGCCCTCTGGTGTGATTATTGAGTTCTGCCGAGATGGAAAACTCATTATCCACAGTCGCCTCTGTGCTAATACTGAATTATGCGCCATAGTCATATATGATCTACAGTTTGCGGATGACTGCAGTGTCATTGCCCTTTCCACACTGGATTTGTAAGCCACTCTCGATCTCGTCAATTCTGCACAGATGGGAGTTGGCTTATTCTGGAATGTAAACTGGCGAAACAGTCAGAGGTGACATGACAAAACAACTTTTCTTCTCCAGTGTGTGGTTCGGATCTGGAATGCACTGCCTGAGAGTGTGGCGGAGGCAGATTCAATCATGGTTTTCAAAAGGAAATTGGATAGCTATCTGAAGAGGAAAAAAATGGCATGGGAATGTGGCGAGGTATATCTTTCTTCCGGAGACCGGGAAAGGGCTGGAGGGGTTGAACGGTCTCCTTCTTGGATTTTATAGTTCTGTGGTTACCAACCCAGCTTCTAAGGGAACCTTTTCTTCTTCTTTACGGTATGAAACCGCTTCCTGACTTTCAACATCTTCATTGAACCTCGCATCATAAGCGAACTGTTTAGGGGCAACAACCTAAACTTCACGAGAGCCATAACATTTCCTGATCTGAGAAAATGCAAATCCTCCCGAGAATCCGCAGCACAGACTGAGCAGAGGGGGAAACATGTCCTGGGAGCTCCATATTTAGTGAACACTTCAGCCCGAAAATGTGCAGAAGTGAATATTGTGTAAGAGAGTGGATGAAAGGGGCAGGCGTTTTTAGTCTTTCATGGATGTGGGCATCGCTGGCAAGTCCAGCAGTTGTTGCCTATGCCTCATTGCCCTGGACTTCTGCATGGCTTACTAAGCCTTTTCAAGGGCAGTTAAGAGTGGATCAGATTGCCGTCGGTCTGGAGTCACATGTAGAACATAGCAGGTAAGGATGTCAGATTTCCTTTCTAAAAGCCATTAGTGATGGATATTTACGACAATGGATGACAGATTCAGATTCAGAGTTAATGATATTAACTTTCAATTCCAGATTTTTTAAGTTAATTGACTTTATTAATTCAAGTTAAACAGCAACTATCTCCCCAAAGAATTAGCCCAAGCTTTTGGATTACAAGTTCTTTTATATTATTATTCGTTCATGGGATGTGGGTATTGCTGCCCTTGATTTCTTTCTTTCTGTAGAATAATCACTTCCGTAAGAATGCACTGGGAGTTGAGAACATGTCCCCCAAGCACTAGCCTGGGCCCTTGCATCACTAGTCCAGGGGCACTAACACGACTCCACCGCCTCTGTGCAGTACCACCGTCTCCCGTTAGTCTAATGCCAACGAATTTCCGAGATCGACGTGAGGAACATAACAGGTCTTTCGAGCCAAAGAAACACATTGCTCCCTTGTTCATCCCTAAAGTAGGAATTCAAGGTAAAATTCACACTGGTTTCAAGATTTTAGTCATTAGAAATTGTGAACATGACAGCGATCGAGTGTGAGAGAGAGAGAGAGAGAGAGAGAGCAAGGGGTGAAACAATGAAATGGGTTTCAATCGAAAAGGGAGCCTTTAATTCGAGTGAAACCTTTGCGACAACAGGTGTCAAAGACAGGGAAGGATCTAGTCTGGGACGCAAACAAGAAGTGCTAGAAATTCTCAACAGGTCTGACAGCATCTGTGGAGAGAGAAGCAGACTTAACGTTTCAGGTCAGTGACCCTTCATCAGAACTGACAGATATTAGAAATGCAAAAGGTTTTAAGCAATTAAAGCGGGGGCGGGGCAAGAAATAAGAAAAGAGAAGGTGTTGATAGGACAAGGTCAGGGAGGATAACTGACCAGACGGTCATGGAACAAAGGCAAACGGTATGTTCATGGTGTGCTTAAAGGCAAAATGTTAGTACAGAGAGGGTGTTAATGGACAGAAAACTGAGAATCCTGGACCCAAGCACAAAAAATGAAAAAGAAAACAGTGGGTAGGCACAGTACAAACAAACTAAAGTACAATGAAGACAAAAAGTCAAGTCTGGGACTCTGGAGTGCAACATTTAAGAAGTATTTGGATGAGTAGTTAAAACGCTAATGCATGGCTATGGGCCAAGTGTTGGAAAATGGGATCAGAATAGATAGGTGCTTTATGGCCGGCACACATACGGTGGCCGAAGTGCCTGTTTCCGTGCTGTATCTTTCCATGACTTTATCCGAAATTCAATGGAATTGGAGAGTTTCAGACCAGAGAGAAACTCGGAGAAGCACCAGGAGCCTGGAGCTGACAGCAGATTGTCACCACCCCGTCCACTTGCTGCCTTTAAATTTCTCAGTGCCGCCACCACAGGCTCCATTTCAGACCCAGTTCTGACTGACAAAGAGAATTTGTGCAGAGTCGCGGACATGCCCGATACAGCAGCCGCCGAAACGGCTCCACCGGTCGCCGCCGCTCAAGTCAAGAATCCCAAGCAGGCGAAGAATGAATGCGGACTGAATCCCACTATTGCCATGCACCAAATGCAAACAGCTCCAGAAAGAATCTATCAGTTACCCGTTATACCAGAGATTGGTCGAAACAGAAAAAAAGATATTTTTCTGCTTTTATCTGAGTCAGAATTATCTGAATCTGACACATAGTCCCAGATAGTGACAGATAGAAAATTCATAGCACGTTCACACACAAAACCAGATGTAGACGGATACATAATTAATATAACATTCAGACACAGTACAGTTAGTCACAGGTATAGAATTAATCATCTATTGACAATCTCTGTTTGGTGATTTATCTCCTGTTCAAGTAAATCAGTCAGAACGTTTGTGCAGAGCAGAATACGGAACAGAATACCTGCAAGGAATTCAACCTTAAATAAGAGGTGGGGATGGCATTTGAAACTTTGTCTGTGCTGCTTTAGCACAGGTCTTTATTGAGCAGCACCGTTGCAATCAGAGCCGTGGAGCATTTTTAGAGCGGGTGGATATCAGGCGGGAGCGTTGAAAGCTCCTGCCATTGGCAGGAATCACTTTGACTGGCGGCCTGTCTTTGTATGGGTTTGGGGCAATGAGGCAGCGTGCAGTGTATTGACGGACTGCTCGTCCAGCTGGAAGGTTGGGAATTTCCAGGGGCTTGGACTTCCGGCGGGCCCGACGCTCTTTAAAACTTTCTCTGCTCGATCACTTCGGCTGCATTCGTTGCTTCTTCGCTGCCTCCGGCCCTGAAACATGTCGGAAGCCAAAGCTCCGCGATTCAGCGATGCAGCAGTGGAGATTCTTGTGGTGGTCCCGCAAGGAAGTCTTCTGCTCATCGGTCGGGAGGAAGATGCCCAGACAGACACTACGCCAGGCCTGGGACGAGTTGGCACTCAATGTGAATCTCAGGACTGATATCAACCGGACAGGGGTGCAGTGCCACAAAATGTTCAACGACATCACCCGCACTGCAAGGGTAAGACCTCTCAGGGAGTCGACACTGTCAGAAGTGCGTCTTTACCATGATTGGTTAAAACAAGCCACGTGTGACATGGAAGATCTCACTGCTATATTTGAACAGGAGCAGAGAAATTGTTTATCCTTCCATACTGTATTAAAACCCGCCCAATTATGAATGCCTCGGTTAAATCTACCATTAGATTCCCCTACTCGAAGGAGACAAATCCAAGCTTCTCCAGTCTCTGCACATTATCTGAGGACCCTCATTCCTCCTATCATTCTGGTACATAGCTCTGCGGCCCTGTTCCTGGCACTGAAGCCTCTTCGTCTAAACCTTGTGAGTTCAGGGCCCGCTCCTGGACCTGAGCACAACAAACTTCCTTGATGCACCAATGAGCAAGTGCTGCCTAAAGCCATTAGAAGCAGTGGTAGACCCTCAAGTCTGCTCCAACATTCAATGAAATCCTGGCTGAACTTCGACCTCAGCTCCAATTTTGCAACTGCTCCCCTATTCCTCGATTCCCTGAGAGTTTACAAATGTATCAATCACAGTCCTGTTAATATTCAAAAATGAACCGTTCTGAGATGGAGAATTCCAATGTTTCACATCCTCTGAGTGAATGAATTTCTCCTCTTCTTAGTCTTTTTAGTTTTAGTTTAGAGATACAGCACTGAAACAGGCCCTTCGGCCCACCGAGTCTGTGCCGACCATCAACCACCCATTTATACTAATGCTACACTAATTCCATATTCCTGCCACATCCCCACCTGTCCTTATACTTCCCTACCACCTAACTATACTAGGGGCAATTTATAATGGCCAATTAACCTATCAACCAGCAAGTCTTTGGCATGTGGGAGGAAACCGGAGCTCCCGGAGGAAACCCACGCAGACGCAGGGAGAACATGCAAACTCCACACAGACAGTACCCAGAATTGAACCCGCGGCGCTGGAGCTGTGAGGCTGCGGTGCGAACCACTGTGCCACTTTTCCATCCTACATGAGTGGCTCCAAATACTGAGGCTGTGCCCCTGCGTCTAGATTCTCCAGCCTTGCATTATCAACCCCCTTCAGAGCTGTTTATGTGTCAATGATATCAGGTGATTCGACCCATCGTGTCTGTGTCAGTCATCAAGCGCCTATCTATTCTAATTACATTTTGCAACCCTTGGCCCATAGCCTTGTATGCTATGGCGTTTCAAGTGCACATCTAAGTACCTAGTAAAAGTCGTGAGGGTTCCTGCCTCTACCACCCCATAAGTCAGTTTGTTACTGATTCCAACCACCCTCTGCGTGAATTTTCTTTCCTCAAATCCCGTCTAAACCTCCTGCCCCTTACCTTAAATCGATGCCCACTGGATATTGATCCCTCTGCTTTTGAGGAACCGTCTAAGATATCATCCCTCCTTACGACAGTAATTGACTCCTGAATCAAAAGTGCAATGCCACCTCCTCTTTCACACCCCCTCATATCTCGCCTGAAGATTCTATACCCTGGAATATTGAGCTGCCAGTCCTGCTCTTCCCTCAACCATGTCGCTGTGATAGCAATAATATCATATTCCCATGTGTTAATCAACACCCTCAATCCACGTGCCTTACTAGTAAGGCTCCTTGCTTTAAAATTGATGCAATCCAGCCTTGCATTATTCGCTTGTGCATTATCAGGTTGATATTTGCACTACCTTCCAGACTGACTCAATTTCTCTTCTATATTTGACAGTGCATTACCCCCTACTGTACCTCCACTCTGTTTCCCATCACCTGCCAAATTAACTTACCCCTCCCCCCACCCCCACTCCCCACTGCAGAAACAAACCTCCCAGCAAGGATGTTGGTCCCTTCGTGGTTCAGGTGCAACTTGTACAGGTCCCACCTTTACCAGAAACAGACTCAGAGATCCAGTAAACTGAAGCCCTCAGCCCTGCACCATTTCTTCAGCCATGCATTCATCAGCTGTATCCTCCTATTCTTATACTCACTAGAACGTGGCACTGGGGGTAATCCAGAGATTGCAAACTTTGAGGTCTTGCTTTTTAATCTGCTACCTAGCTCCCTAAATTCTCTTTACAGGACCTCATCCTTCTTTCTACCTATGTCCTTGGTACGAATGTGAACCACCACCTCTCATTCTTCTAAACTGCCTGGAGTATGAGTACAATTTGCTGAACAACTCATCGTAGGACAACCCTGTCATCCGAGGTACCAACCTAGAACTACCTCCAAGGATATATCCTTCCTTAGGTGCGGAGACCTAACTGCACACAGTACTCCAGGTGCGGTCTCACCAGGTCCCCATACAATTGTAAGACAATCAGAGGTGCCATGTTTCCGATGCAATGACAAAGAGAGATCCCGTCTGCCCTCTCAGATAGATGTAAATGATCCCATGACCACTATGTGGGGAAGAGCAGAGGAACAATTCTCCCCAATATTCATCCCTCAATCAACATCACAAAATCAGATGATCAGGTTAGAATCATATTGATGTAATTGGGATCTTGCTGTGCATACATTGACTGCCATATTTCCTCCATTCCAATAGCTAATATACTTCAAAATACTTCATTGACGATAAAGCATTTTACAACCTCATTGGGTCTTCAAAGTTGCTATATAAATGCAGGTCCTTATCTTTGATTGCATCCGCTGCAGTTCAGTAGGTGATCATCGGGTCAGAGATGGTGGATTACAGTGCTACTCCACAGACTTGATAGAACAATCTGGGTAACACTGATGTTGCGTTTTAGGTGAGATAGTCATAGAGTCATAGCGTTATACAGCACAGATCCAGGCCCTTCGGCCCATCGTGTCCGTGTCGGCCATCAAGAACCAAACTATTCTAATCCCATTTCACAGCACTTGGCACGCAGCCTTGCATGCAATGGCGTATTTAGTGCTCATCTAAGTACTTCTTAAATGCTTTCAGGATTCCTGCCTCTACCACTCCTTCAGACTGTGCGTTCCAGATTCCAACCACCCTCTGGGTAAAAACATTTTCCAGCAAATCCCCTCGAAACCTTTTCCCCCTGAGCTTAAATCTATTCCCCCTGGTTAATGACCCCTCTGCTAAGGGAAAACATTTCTTCCTATCTAATCTATCAATGCCCTTCATAATTATGTATACCTCAAACATGTCCCCCCCGCAACCGCCACCCACACCGCCCTACCCCCCACCACCCCTAACCTTCTCTGCTCTAAGGAAAACAGTCCTCACCTTTTCAATCTCTCTTCATAGCTGAAATGCTCCAGCCCAGGCAACATCCTGGTGAATCTCCTCTGCACCCTCTCCAGTGCAATCACATCTTTCATATGGTGTGGTGCCCAGAACTGAACAAAATACTCCAGCTGTGGCCTAACTAGCGTTTTGTACAGCTCCATCATAACCTCCCTGCTCTTATATTCTATGCCTCAGCTAATAAAGGCACGTATCCCATACGCCTTCCTACCAACTTGTGTACCTGTCCTGCTGCCTTCAGTGATCTATGGACTAGTATGTCAAGGTCCCTCTGACCCTCTGTACTTCCTAGGGCCCTATCATCCATCCTATATTCCCTTGCCTTGTTAGTCCTCCCAAAATGCATCAACTCACACTTCTCAGGATTAAATTCCATTTGCCACTGCTCCGCCCATCTTACCAGCCCATCTATATCGTCATGTATCTAAGGCTTCGGTCCTCACTAATTATGACAACACCACTTTTCGTGTCATCTGCGAACTTACTAATCATACCTCCAATATTCATGTCTAAATCATTAATGTGCACTACAAAAAGCAAGAGCCCCAGCAGCGATCCCTGTGATACACCACTGGTCAAAGGATTCCAATCTCAAATACAACCAACGTCCATTACCCTCTGTTTCCTGCCACTAAGTCAATTTTGGATCCAATTTGCCAAATTGCCCTGGATGTCAGACCATGGTCCTGTCCTCTCAGTTGGTGCAAACAATCCCATTGCACTATTTTGAAGAAGAACAAGAGAGTTCACCTGGGTTCACTTGGTCAACATTTATCCCTCCACAAACTGCCCTGAAACACATTATATGGTCAATGATCTCAAAGTGGGACCTCACTGTTGGCAAATTGGCTGCCGCAGTTCCTACATTACAGCAGTGACGAGATTTCCAAAGTACTCTACCGGCTCCACAGTGTTCGGGAGATCTTGTGGTCTTGGATGGTGCAGCAAAAATGCAACTTTTCATCCTTTATCTGGAGTTGCCCCAACACCTCTGCAGATTGCAGGCTCAGATAGCAGACAGTAACTCCTTCACACTCTCTCCACAGGACAAACTGACACACAAGCCCATGAAGAGGACGTGCATTCAGGAACTCACCCAGATGAAGCAAGAAGCTCTGGACATGATATGGCTCGGCAGCTGGAGAAGAATGCAGAATGACATTGTTGAAGGCTGGTTGAGACAGGGTGGAGACCAAATTCTCCTATCCTCTCTCTTCCCTTAAACAATCACGTGGACGTTCTGGCGCCCCTGCAATCACATTGTGTTGCCCCCTCATCTTGCTGCTGCCTCAGATTCCCATCACACACTGCCACTTGACCCTCTACCCTCTGTTCCATGTCTGTGCCATTATTTGCGTCCTGCTGTGAATGAAATAGAAGGGAACCCGCTCACAGAAAACGCTTTGTCACCGGCTCCAAGATTCCGGCACACCAGCACGACATTCGCTGGTGGAAGAGATGTCCAGTTGTCAGGATGCATGGAGAGTGAATCATTCAGGAATGGTGTGCAGAAGCTGGCCAAGGTGGAAATGAGATTGCAGGAGACAGAAGGCCGAAGGGCAAGCTCAGCTTCCAGTTCTGCTGAAGAGCACAAGAATGGAGCGTTCACCGGCCCAGCCTTTAAAAGGAGGCTCTTCCATGTACATCATCAACTGCTGGAGGCAATGGACAACCTGTCCAGTACCTGCCTCATTCTGTCTGAGGGGATGGAGGAGTTTGTGTACATACTGGGTGATGCTCTGCCACAAGACCTCACCGCCTTGCAGTCCACCATGGAGCCTGTGGTCAGCTCCACGGACGCCGCAGTGATGCTCCCTGCCCAGGATCCGGTGGCCCCTGCCCTGGTATCATTGATCGAGGCTTGAACAGGCGCTATTCAGGCTCTGACCCGCACCGTTTCCTCCAGCTTGGAAAAGCTGGTAGGATATATTGACTGTGGCTTCTGTCGTGTCACAGCTCTGCTACAGTCAGATCTCCCACCGGTCAGTGCTGAGTCCCAGCCACGTGGGACTGGCACCATGCCGGTGATGCACACTGCCCTCACTCGGAGCGTTATTGCATCCGTGCCCGCGTCCATTCCTCAACCCACCACTGCCCCACGGCCAGGAAGCGGGTTAGACCAGACTGCACTTGTGACAGCAGTAATACTGCAGACTGTGAGCAAGACCCCTCAGGCTCGGGCTCTGAGATACCACAGACTATGAGCAACTATTAAAACCTGACTGACGACAATACACTGAACAATCCTCATGCTGAAACCATGGGAGCTCCTTTAAGAAATACGAGAGTAGCAAAGAGGGTTGATATATTGTTAATAATGTTAGGCAGACAGTTTTTGTATACATGATTTAAATATTACATGTTTGAACTTCAGACTATGTATTTCTGGAATTATGTGTTGTCAGCAGTGAAGAAAGACATGCATGTCTATAACCCCCTTCACGACCTTAGTGCGTCACCTAACGCTCAACAGCCAATGACGTACTCTGGAAAGTGTAGTCGCTATTGTGATGCAGGAAAATTGGAAGTCAATTTCTGCACAGCAAGAACCCACAAAAATATTCCAAAACCTAGAT
Organism: Heterodontus francisci; assembly: GCF_036365525.1. Lineage (NCBI taxonomy): Eukaryota > Metazoa > Chordata > Chondrichthyes > Heterodontiformes > Heterodontidae > Heterodontus > Heterodontus francisci. Next base: position 42,492,137 of record NC_090391.1, read on the forward strand.
AATTTGTTGTAATAGCGTTGGTTGAATGATAAATATTAGGCCTCAGGATACCGGCGAGAATACACCCCCCTCCCCCCGCCCACACCACCACTACTGCTCTTCTTCAGACTAATATCATGGGATCTGTTACATGTACTTGAGAGGGCAGACAGCGTCTTATTTTAATGTCTGATCTGGTAGACGGCATTTCTGACAAAGCAGCACTCCCTAATTATTGGCACAGGAGTGTGCACTGCAATTTCTGACTGAAATTGAATTCACCGCAGTCCAATTGAATGTTTGTAATTGAAAGTGTCTTTACAATCTAGAACTATTCAACTAGATAGAATCCTTCTCTCAGTTCCTCTCAGTATCTTCTGATGGAAAGAACATTTTCCTGACTGTGACCCTGAAGGGAAATTTCTCGACCCAATCCTGGTGAGAGGTGGGAGGGAAGAGGGTCTCCGTGTGTTTGCTGGAATCGTGTAGGAGTTAATTCCTGAGGCAACATTCGCAGATAAAATTAGTCGTTTGGTTGTACAGAGCTTGAGTATTGCTGAAAATAGAGATATTTTGTCGAAGCTTTTCATCTTACACTCATCAGGACAAGTCTCAAGAATACCAATGCAAGAGAAAGCAACAAATTGTACTGGATGAGAAGAGAGTGCTGATTGGTTGGCAGGTGGACTCTGATTGGTATAGGCGTTGCCATGGAGAATGCACCAGTTTATGGTGACTGACAGTTAATTAGCAAGCATTATTTGAAATTTTCGTCATAACTCAAGTATCAGATTAATTTAATCAAAGAGATATTTTTAGTTTAGTTATACAGCACTGAAACAGGTCCTTCGGCCCTCCGAGTCTGTGCCAACCACCAACCACCCATTTATACTAATCCGATACTAATTCCATATTCCTACCACATCCCCACCTGTCCCTATATTTCCCTGTCACCTACCTGTACTCGGGGCAATTTATAATGGCCAATTTACCTATCAACCTGCAAGGCTTTGGCATTTGGGAGGAAACCAGAGCACCCGGAGAAAACTCACGCAGACACAGGGAGAACTTGCAAACTCAACACAGGCAGTACCCAGAATTGAACCCGGGTCGCTGGAACTATGAGGCTGCGGTGCTAACCTCTGCGCCACTGTGCCTGGACATCAGGAGAGAACCTAAATTCCTGTGCCTGACTGTGCCTTGTCTGGCAGAGCGCGGATTACCCAGTACCTAACCCATCCCTGAAACTTGTAAGTGTTGCTGTTCAAAGAGCCTGTGGTCTGCTTGTACAGGAATACAGAAATATAGCGTGCAGGCGGTGTGTCTGAGAGAGGGGAAGGATGCAAAGTACCGGGCGAAGCGGGAGCTAAGTGACCACACAAAACTGCCTTCATGATAAAATCACCAGAGAAGGAATCCGCTGCCTGGCAGAATCTCAAATGTTATATTTCATCACCAATCAGAGAGCCACGTATCGAACTATACATTAAGCCATTGGTTTCGATTTTCTATTCACAAAAAAAAACCCTGGCAATTCCGATGTGGGACAAAAGTGAATTAATGGAAAGTTCTAGTTTTGAGACAATTCGATAAACTTCTCATTTTCATGAGTATTGCTGAAAACAGAGACATTTGTCGAGGACTTTTATCTTGCAGTCATCAGGACAATCTCAAGAATACCAATGTAAACAATAAATTTATACGATATAAGAGAGTGCTGATTGGTTGGCAAGTGGATTCTGATTGGTAGAAACGTTGCTATGGAGAATGCACCAGTTTATGGTGAATGACAGTTAACTGCCAATCAGAGTCAATGTTCCTGGTTTTATTTCAAACAAAGCTCGGCAGTTAACTTATCTATTCTCATTCCCCTGTCTTTGTCCCATAAGCATTTATTTTCTTCCCTTCAGATAATTATCCAACTCTCTTTTGAATTATTCCATTGAATCTGCCTCCACTACGCTCTCAGGCAGTGCATTCCAGATCCTTACCACTCGCTACGTGAAAACGCTTTTTACACCTGGTTGCTATTGGTTCTTTGCAATCACCTTAACTCGATGTTCTCTCATTCTCGACCCTTCCGCAAATGTGAACAGTTTCACCATATCTGCTCTGTCCAGAGCCCTCATGATTTTGAATACCTCGATCAAATCTCCTCGCAACCTTCTCTTCTCCAAGGAAAAGAGACCCAGCTTCTCCATTCTATACAGGTAACTGAGGTTCCTCATCCCTGGAACCACTCTCACGAATCTTTTCTGCAATCTCTCGAATGGGTTAACATTCTTCCTGACGTGTGGAGTCTTGAACTGAATCTGATACTCCAATTGAGACCGAAACAGTGTTTTATACAAGTTTATCATAACTTCCTTGATTTGGCACCGATATCGATGGAGAAGAAAATCGAGCAGAGTATAAAATGTGCTGGCAATTCGGCATCCACATTTTATATGACTGACCAGGAGTGATGTCACCCCAACTAAAGCGCTCACTCCAGACCTTGCTGCTCTCCCCCTCTCCCCTGATTGCTTGTTCCCTTCTCCTCGCCACTCCACTCTCTGGCAACTCCCTTCCCACTTCCCGCTTCCCCTCCTCCCCACAATGCCCCAAAATCTGGGCCGCTCCACTTCCCTCCTCTTGGCCACTCGCTCCCATATTTAATTGTTCTCTGCATGCCGCCCGAAGAAGCAAGGCATGCCGGGAGGGGTGATGGGGTGAGGGAGGAGCGAGTGGCCGAGAGGAGGGAAGCAGCACAGTCAAGAGCTGGGGTGGGGGGAAGCCGGAGAGCGGGATGGCACAAAGCGAGGACTGGGGAACAATCGGCCGAGGGAGTGGGGAAATAGCGAGGTCTGGATCGAGTGGCTGAGGAAGGAGAAAGATACTATAGAAAGAGATGTAAAGGTATTGGAGAAAGTACAGAAAAGATTCACGAGAATGGTACTGAGAGGAAGAACTTTCGTTATGAAGATATGTTGCATAAGTTGCGATTGTTTTCTCTGGGGAAGAGAAGGCTGAGAGGTGATCTGATAGATATATTCAAAATCATGAGGGGTTTGGACAGAGTGAATAGGGTCAAACTTCCAACTCATGAAAGCATCAAGAACGAGACGGCACAGATTCAAAGTAATTGGTAAAAGAAGCAAAAACGGCATGAGGACAAACATCTTCATACAGCCAGTGGATAGGATTTGTAACATACTGCCTGCGACTGTGGTGGAGGCAGGTTCAATCGAAGCATTCTGAAGGCAGTTAGACTCTGATGGAAACAAGACGAAAGTGCAGGGTTACGGGGAGAAGGTGGGGGATTGGCATTAAGTGCATGTCTCATTCAGAGAGCCAGTGCAGACACGATGGGCCAAATGGCCTCCTACCGCTCTGTAACAATGGTGCAATTCTGTCAGAACGGATAACTCTCGCCATTATGGTTGAAAAGAACAGCTTTAAGGCCAAAGTGGGTTATGGGTTTGACTTCACACTGTGGAAAAAGAGACACAAGCACTGAAGTGGGTCAGTTATTAGGTTATTAAGCTCTGCTTGCATAAATGTATTAAAATGATTGGAGTAGAAATGTACCGGATCAGACAGTCCTCAAATCACTTTCCGACATGGAAATCTCCCCAAACCCCTAAACACTGGGATTAAATAGGGAGCTCCCACAGCCCACTGCTGATGGAGGACTGGTGAAGGGGCTGACTGATATTGGCAGTTTGAAAGTTCTGACGGTGTTTCATTTCAGGGTCCCTCTCTGATTGGTCTATTTAGACATCCATGTCGCCGTTGTTTTTATTTTGCCATTGACCTGAAATCGGTGCCATCTGCTTCCTGAACCTTCTGCCAATGGCAACACTTTCTCCCTATTTACTCTGTCTAGACCCCTCTTGAGTTTGCACACCTCAATCAAATCTCGTCTTAATCTTCTCTTATTCAAAATAGCCCATCAGTGTCAGAAACTCCAAAATAAAAGAAAAATACTGCACATGCTGGAAATCTGAAATTAAAACAAATATGCTGGAAATACTGAGCAAGTCTGGCAGAATCTGTTGGAGAGAGAAGCCGAGTTAACGTTTCGGGTCAGTGAAAATGAAGGGTCACTGCCTGAAACGTTAAAGCATTTCTTGTTTTTTATTACTGTCAGAAAAACCACCGGATGTGGGAATGGGATTATTGTATCAGTGACCTTCTTTGGGTAGTGAACATGGCGTGGTGAAGACAGCAGTTAGTGTTGATTTGTCATTTAGAGTGAAATGAGAGTAAAGCAGAGGAGCAGAGAGAGAATAATTGTATCGTAATATCAATCAAATACAATTTGATGTGCAAATCATATTATATTTTAAAGGAAGAGATTGTCTTAAGGAGTGAAGGAGTTCCACATAGTTGGCGATGGTGGTATAGTGGCGAGCATAGCTGCCGTTCAAGCTTTTGACCCGGGTTCAATTCCCGGCCAGCGCACTGTGTTGCCTTTTAATGCATTGACATCAGAAACTCCAAATTTGAGGCTGCATTTGCTGGCAACGCTACCGGTAGGTGGCGCTGCTGTGCCACATGCGCAAATGCAACATGTGCCACCAAAGCGTCACAGTCTGCGACTTTAGCAGCTGCAAGAACTAAAGATGGCGCTGCTCAAAAAGTCACACGGAGGCAACCGAAAAAACACATGAGAGCACACAATGGCCGGAGTGACAGAGCCAGCGGGCCGGGGGAGCAGAGCGGCTGGAGGGAGGAGTACTGCGTTTTTCCGTGCATGCGCCATAAACATGCAACAGCAAAAGAAGTACCAGCTGGACCCCGCACCCGGCGCCACAAAGTTCTTCGGCCGTTATCTCCCCATGGCTCTCTACAGCCACTCGCTTCCAGCCCTCTCCATCCAGCCATTCCCTCCAGCTGCAGATCCCCCATCCAGCACTTTCTCCTCTACTTCTCAACTGTACTTCAAGCATTGCAGCTGTCTGGTCCTTGACTTTTGCATCCCCCTCTTCAGGAATTTCTGAATTTAACTCCCTCCCGCTACACCCCCACAGCCCCTCTCCCCCCACCCCTCTACATCTCCCCCTCACTACCTCCCACCCCTACCTCCCCATCTCCCCCCACCCACTGCCGCCACCCTCATCCCCGAACCCCCTCTCACCCCAACCCCCACTCCCTTACCCTGCCCTCCCCTTACCCCCAGCTCCTCATCTCCCCTACAACCCACAGGAATGTGGAATAGGCGCGCCCCCGATCCAGGATAGTATTGTGGAAGATCAGCGCTGAGATGCATTCCTTCATGGATAAGGAGAGCAGCAAGTGCTTTATCTTGCCATTCTCTGACTCAATGTGATTGTTGGTGTTGTTCACAAACTTTTACCACGTGAACATGATGCCCACATCTCCTTCTGTGGAATGCAGTTTGTAAGCAGGTAGCCCTGCAAGGGGGTGGGGGGGGGGGGCGGTAGAGGTGTCCAATCCTTTCCACGCAACTTGTGATCTTGTCCTCCAAAGGTGCATGTACCATTTCCTTGCTGATCATAAACAACTGATCCTTCAGTTCACCATTCAATGGGTAGCTGCTGATCTTCCTCCTCATGCTCTGCATCACATGGAACTGACAGAGGAGAACCGTTGCAGCTGGGAGATGCTTCCTGATCGCATTGATCTCATTGATGTCCTTATCCACAATGGCTGATATTACGCAGCAGGCGGTGGGTCCCATGGAATCGACAAAAACACTCACAATCTCGTCCAGCATATCAGCTCACCATGGCATAGAACATAGCTCTGCCCCTACCAACATTGTCCTGCACCATCACCTGGTACAGAGGGTAGCCACATTTGTTCACTTTGCAGTGCAGTGGACTGGAGCACATGCAGTGCCCCAGACAATGGAAATGTTTTCAGAGCAACCTACAACAGGGACTGAAGCACATGCAGTGAGCCAGGCAATGGAAATGTTTTCAGAGCAATTTACAACAGGGACTGGAGCAATCTCCTCTTTCTGATGAAAATGAAGCAGACTCAAATCTTCAAAACGACTAAATAATTGCGAGAAAATGCCCGACAAAACCTATCCTACTTCCACTTTCAGAAACTCGCGCCGAAGCTTGACGCATGCGTGAATATCCGAAGGTTGGCGCATGCCTGAGTACCCGTTGGCGTTGCACAAAACGCATGCGCAGCGGCCGGCCAGGCACGTTGCCCGAAGATGAACACGCCCCGCGGTGACGTTTTCAACGCATGCACTAACCAGTCCTGGCATGCCGGAACACAGCGCGTGCGCAGAGAGCAGGATACCGGCTGTGATTGTGCGCACAGCGGCGCAGCCTGATGACGTCAGTGGCTGCAGCGTTGTCAAAAATCACTTTGTGGATTGAAAGGGCAAATGTCAAATATAATCATAGATAGATGTAATCCTGTGTACAGAGGTACAATAAATAGGCATCGAGTGTGAACGATCAGGAGAGATTGAGAAATATAGATGGAGAGAGTGTAACAGTGAGACAGGGAGAGATAGGAATGGAGTGAGAAGTGCAGAGCTACTCTTACTGATAATCTCTCTCCATCTCCGTCTTCCCCTCTCCCTTATTCACTCAATTGCTAGTTCCTCTCTCTGCTACTCTCTCCATGCTTATCTCTCTCTTCTCTCTCTATCTCCATCTGTACCCTCTTAATCTCAATCTCTCGCTGCGTCCTACCTTCAACGATGCTGCACACAGCTTTGCAGGAACACTTCCGACACTCTCCATCTTAATCTCTTCCTCTTCCTCTCTGGTACTGCCTTCCCATTGCCATCATTCCCTCTCTCTGTTCTTCCCTCTCTATATTTATCCCTGTCTTTCTCACTGTTACTCTCTCCATCTGGATGGAGGAGGAGAAAGAGAGGCATATATAGAGGCAGCTTTACTCTGTATCTAACCCCACACTGTACCTGCCCTGGGAGTGTTTGATAGAACAAAGAGGAGGAGATTTACTCAATAGCTAACTAATAGCTTGGCAGCATTTGATGCGACAATGTAGACGCAGCTTTACTCAGTATCCCCGGAATTTAGAAGGTTAAGGGTGATCTGATCAAAGTTTAAAGTGGTGGATGGGATGCCAATCAAGTGGACTCCTTTATCCTAGATGGTGTCGAGCATCTGGAGTGTCGTAGGTGTTGCACTCATCCAGGCAAGTGGAGAGATACCATCACACACCTGACTTGTATCTTGCAGGTGGTGGTAAGGATTTGGGGAGCCAGGGGGTGAGTCACTTGTAGCCACAGTATTGATATGATTTCTTCAGCACAGTTCCTCGTGAATGTTTCCCCAGGATGTTGATGCTGGGGGATTCAGCGAGGGGATAATGCTTTGAATGCCAAGGGGAGGTGTTTGGATTCTCTCTTGTTGCAAATGGTCATTGCCTGTCTGTGTGTGTTCTCCTGTGCTCTGGGACCAATTTCTTCATGGGGAGGTCGTAATGCTGTGTCATAAATGCTCATGGAATGAAGGGGACAGGGACAGAGTGGATACGACATTGGCTAAGGGACAGAACACAGAGAGTAGTGGTGAATGGTTGCTTCAGACTGGAGGGTGGCATCTGTGCTTGACATAATCTTATACATTTCTATTCAATCTCCCCTCAATCTCCTTTGTTCTAAGGAGACCAAACACAGCTTTTCCAACCTAACCTTGTAGCTAAAATCCCTCATCCCTGAAACCATTCTGGTAAATCTCTGCAGCCTCTCAAGGACCCTCACCTCCTTCCTAAAGTGTGGTGACCAGGACTGGACGCAGTTCTCTAGTTGGGGCCCTATTAGAGGTTTATAAATGTTCAGCATACCCTCCCTGCATTTGTACTGACTGCATACAGTGTACATTATGGTACAGTGGTATTCCCCAGGGGTTTGGATTAGGACCACTGATCTTTTTGATATATATTAATGACTTGGAGTGGGTTTACAGGGCATAACTTCAACATTGTGCCATCTGCAACGTAATAAACAGGGAAGGGAATAGTAGTAGACATCAACAGGATTGACGCAGTCTGGTGAAATGTTCAGACACATGGCAGGTTAACTTCAATGCTGAGAAATGTAAAATGATGCATTTTGGCAGGAAGGCTGAAGGGAAGCAATATAAACTAAATGGTACAATGTTAAAATGGGTGCCGGGACAGAGAGACCTGGAATTACATTTGGGTCACTTTTTATATCTGAAATTTAAAATTTGGGGTTTGCAATCTGTAAGTTGAATTGAGCTTCATCCTGAAAAGTGTTAGCAATGTTTTGGGAAATGTGTCAAAAGCTGTTCAGACATTCCTGAATTGTGGAAGTGTGAGCTATCTTTTCAGCGACAGGATTTAGGGGTGTTTGAATGGAGCTGCAGGTGTTGGTTGATTTAATAAGGTGAGAATTTGAATTGTGTCCCTTGCAGATCCACAGAATTGAAGGTATTTACAGAACACCGCATGAAGTAGTTTACCAATGTCTGACAAACTTCAAAGTCTTCAGACACGTGGAAGAAGAGCAGAAGGGAACAATATACAAAACTGAGACAGTCAGACAACAGCAGTAGGAAAATTAATCTCTTTTTATGGGTTTTAATTTGAAGGCCTGAGCTGATGATTGAAAAAGCAGGAGTTCAAATCCCACACTGAGCTGTTGTGAATTTGAATACTGTTTTTTCTTAAAAAGACATAAATCTGTAATTAAAAAACCTCTAGGATGGAATGATTCACTCCTGTCTACTAGTGCAAAGCCCGTGTGTGTCTCAGTTTTGCTGTATTTATTAACGATTTAAGATGATGGGGTAGAATGCCACATATCAAGTTTGCCAATGACACAAACATAGGCAGCATTGTTAGCAGTGTAGCTGGAAGCATCAAATTACAAAGAGATACTAAGATCTTAAATAAATGGGCTAGATTTCACTGTCAGCAAAAAAAAGACTAAAACAGAGTACTTTATAAATGGTGAAAAGTTAGAAACACTGGAGGTCCAAAGAGACTTGGGTGGCGGGGTGGGGGGGAGGGGGGTGTGGGGTCCATGTCCATTTGAGTGCAGTGTAGATTTACCAGAATGATAACTGGACTTCAAGGGTTAAATTATGAGGTGATATTACACAAACCAGGGATTTATTCCCTGGAATATAGCAGGATCAAGGTGATTTGTTCAAAGATGTTGAGATATTAAGGAGAACTGATGGGGTAGTTTGGGAGAAACTATTTCAGCAGCTTGGGAACATAGGAACAGGAGAAAGCCATTCAGCCCATCGAGCCTGCTCAGGCCCAACCTTTTCAACTATTCCTCATAAGACAACCCCTTCATCCCAGGAATCAGACAGTGAACCTTTTCTGCACTGGTTCCAATGCATCCAGGCCTGACCATTTATCCACTTTCAAAGATACCAAACACCTTAATATTTTCCTCTCACTCTGTTAATCCCATCCAATAGTTCACATTCCTCCTCTTTAACGACAATGTCTGTATCGTTCCCCCTCTTTTATAAAGGCAGACACATTGGAATGGATATTAATAAAGCCCTTACGAAGACAGGAGGAGGCCATTCGGCCCCTCGAGCCTGTCCCGTCCATTCACTCAGGTCATAGATGATTTGCACCTTCTCCACATCGAGCTCTCTCACCTCCCTAAACATTAATACCCTTTCCTAACAAATCTCTACCGGCAATCAGGAATTAATGTCACTGCCTGCTAACACTGGGGAGTTCCTTCCCTGAACCTCTCTGTCTCTCTATCTCTCATTCCTGCTTAAAGACGTTCCTTAATACTAACCTCTTTGACCATGCGTTTGGCCAGCTGTCTTAATCTCTCCTTATGTGGGTTTGGTGTCAGATTTTGTTTTCTAATGCACCCTGTGCAGCACCTTTGGGACTTCTAATTCCTCACCTTCTCCTTCACTCCGTCTCTCTCCAGGTGTGGGATCACCAAACCATCACAGCAAGACTTCCTCTCTGTTGTACTCTAACCACCTTGCAATAAAGTCCAACAGTCCATTTGCTGCACCTGCATGTTAACTGAAGAACCTCACATCTCTGCACATGATATTCCAGCTGCCGATTTCTTACCCGCTCACGTAATCTGTCAATCTCCCTTTGCAGTCTCTTTGTGCCCTCCTCACAGCTTACTGTCCCAACTAACTTTATATCATCAGCTCATATGAACCTAACATCGGCCGTGTTTGAGAGAGGCACTTCTGTCCCGACAAGTATTAAGACAAGTATTGATATTTTGTGGAGGATATTTCTGTCTATTCATCAGAGTTGTTAAGATGAAAGATCTTTAGTAAGAGATTAGAGAGTGTCCTTCTGTGTCCTCTCCCACCCTCACATCCAGCTTTGGAAACACAAATACAGAGACACAAACCCACACACAGGCACAAAGACAGTCACGTAAATACAGGCAGACTAACATGTCCAGATAAACACACACACACACACACATAGAAATCCGCACCTGACACATCCATTCCCACTGACGGAGAGAGAGAGAGAGAGAAACCCTGTAACTATTGCTCTTCTGTGCTTTGTCCCTCCCTGCGGAACAGAAGTGCCAGCCGTGGTGCCACCGCTCTGGCTGCTGCTGTGGTTTTCCCCTGATAGGCCATCCCCCAAACAGTATCCAAAACGGTATACCTGTTAGAGAGGGGGATATCCACAGGGGATTCCTGCACTGACTGCCTGTCCCTTCTAGCGATCACCCATCTATCTGCCTGCACCTTGGGTGTAACCACGTCCCTAAAACTCCTGTCTATGATGCTTTCTGCCACCTGAATCTTCCTAAGTGCATCCAGTTGCTGCTCCAACCGATCCATGCGGTCTGTGAGGAGCTGCAACTGGGTACACTTCCTGCAGATGTAGTCTTCCAGAACGCTGGAAGCGGCATACATCTCCCACATCTCACAGGTGAAGCACTTTACCCCTCCAACTAACATTTCTAGCAACAATTAATAAATGTCTGCATTTGCTGACAACGTTACCGCTAGGGGTCGCCGTTGTGGCACATGCGCTAAAGCAGCATGTGCCACTAAAACGTCACAGACTGCGACTTTAGGCAGCTGCCAGGACTAAAGATGGCGCTGCTCAAATAATCACACGGTGGCAACCCAACAAACACATGTCAGCACACAATGGTGGAGTGAGAGGGGGAACGAGCTGGCCGGTGTGCGGCCGGGGAGGGAGTGGAGTGCGGGCCGGGGAGAGAGGGAGAGCAGAGCGGGCCTGGTTGCTGCGGAGCGGTCGGCGAGTGGACGGTGACGGAGGGGAGCGGAGCATGCGTCATAAATTTGCAACGGCAAATGACTTACCAAACTTACCTGCACCCGGCGACACCAAGGTCTTCGGCCACTCGCTCCCCGTGGCTATCCACGGCTTCTCGCTTCAGGCATTCTCCTTCCAGCTGTTCTCTCCAGCTGCATATCCCCCATCCAGCCGCTTTCTTCCCGACTTCTCAACTGTACTTCAGGCATTGCATCTCTCTGGTCCCTACCTTTTGCATCCCCCTCTTCAGGAGCTTCTGAATTTAACTCCCTCCCACTACCCCACCCCCCACACCCCCTCTCTACCTCCCCCTAGCTCCCCACTGTTACCCCACCTCCCCCTCTCCCGACCCCTTCACAACCCCCACCCTCTTCTCCCTCACAACCCCTCCCTCTTCTCCCTCACAAGCCCCTCCCTCTTCCCCCTCCCCCCTACACCTTCATAAGCCCCCTCTTCCCACCCCCTCATAACCCCCCCACTCCCTCATAAGCCCACGCCACTCCCGACCCCCCATAACCGCCCCACCCCCCATTGGACCACACCACAGTTGAATTTCTGGAGTGCAGTTGTAAAGTCGGGAAAATAACATCAAAAACCTCAACAATTCCAGGTTTCATTATTGAGAAATGTTATTAAGTGCATTAAACATTCGAGGCACTGCTGTGCATGGATACATGAGTGTTGTGTTGCCATCATTCCCGTGAGACAGACAGGCCGAGTCTCTGCTATGCAGAATTAAAGATATTGTTCCTGGAGAGCCTTGTGGTGAATGAATGCGTGGCTCTCTATTCCACCACTGTATTGCCCATGTGAAGAAGGCAAAGTCACAAGAGTCTGAGCTCCGTCTATTCTTGGCGCATGCTCCCCAAACGCATCCCAATGTGCACTCCCACTTCATCCATAAATACAAGGTTCCTTTCCGTATCGTGACAAGCTCCGCAGCATAATCCAGTTGCCTTCGTTGCTTGAATGCTGACCTTAAAACTCAAGGCTTGTTTTCTCAAGAGCATGTTTTACGTGAAAATAAATAAGGAAAGAACATCAGTGTCAGAGCTTCCCTCCTCCAGTGAAATTACTGTTGAGCATGCTTTATGTTCTGCAGTAAAGGCATGTACTGATAACACAGCCAATGAATCATTTAGTACTCAACTCAGCTGTAGGAGTCAGGATGAAGTTACTGCCCCTATGTCGTGATGGTTCAATGCAGCTCTCAGGGAAAACATGAATGATGTGAGGGTGCTGGAAAAAGAAGCACATTTCTTTTGGACTATGTACAAAAAGCAGACCATTTAGCCCTGCTGTTCCCTGCTAGCGGTTATGCGACTCGCGCACCTTCCCATCCACTCCCATTTAATTCTGCCTACTACTATCAGCATCACCTTCCATTTCTTTCGCTCACATCTACCTTTGCCTTCAAACAACACTGAGGATGGAGAATGGTGTGGCTGCACTCCCACCTCACCAGTTGTGTACTCAGCAAGGGCATTCAGATTTGTGCTACCACTGGACACGTCATGCTTGTTTCTTTCAGTGCTCAGTCTCTTCTTTCTGAATGTTCCCCAAGTGCTTGACCGCTTTGGATGCCCTCTCTGCTTGACAGGCAGCAGCTGGCAATTGCAGAGTCTCACAAGGCTCTGCATGGTTGTTTCAAGGGCGAAAGGGGAAACATGTGGCTGTGTGTTCATGTGCATGGCTCTAATGGGTGCAGGAACAGAGCAACTTACAACAGGGACTGGAGCACATGTACTGCCTGCACAATGCCCCAGACAATGGAAAGGGTTTTAGTGCAGTGCAGTGGACTGGAGCCCATGCAGTGCCCCAAACAATGGAAATGTTTTCAGAGCAATTTACAACAGGGACTGGAGCACATGCAGTGCCCCAGTCAATGGAAATTTTTCAGAGCAGCTTAGAACAGCAGCGCAACTTACCTTGGAGCAATCTCCTCTTTCTAATAAAAATGAAGCAGACTGAAATGTCCAAAACGACAAAATAATTGCGATAAAATGCCCGACGACACCTCTCCTCCTTCCACTTTCAAATACTCGCGCTGAATCTTTGTCGCATTCGTGAATATCAGAAGGTTGACGCATGCGTGAATACCCGTTGGCATTGCATAAAGCGCATGCGCAGAGGCCAACCAGGCGCGCTGCGCGGAGAAGCACACGTCGCGATGACGTCATCGGCGCATGCGCTAACCAGTCCTGGCAAGCCGGAACGCAGCTCACGCGCAGAAAGCAGGAAATCGTCTACGCATGTGCGCACCGCGGCCCAGCCTGATGACGTCAGTGGCAGGCTGCGTTGTCGGGAATCACTGTTATATTTTAAATGGTGAGAGTTTAGGAACTGTTGATGTCCAAAAGGACCTGGGTGTCCTTGTTCATGAGTCACGGAAAAGTAACATGCAGGCACAGCAAGCAATTGAGACAATAAACTACATATTGGCCTTTTTCCAGAAGAGAATTTGAGTACAGGAGTAAAGAAGTCTTGCTGCAATTTTATCGAGTCCCGATGAGGCCACACCTGCAGTATTCTGTCCAATTTTGGTCTCCTTACCTAAGGAAGGATATACTTGCCATTGAGGGAGTAGAGCGGAGGTTCACCAGACTGATTCCTGGGTTAGTGAGTTTGCCCTATGAGGAGAGCTTGAGGAGACTGAGCCTATATTCTCCAGCGTTTTGACGAATGAGAGGTGATCTCATTCAAACATAAAAATAATTCTTGCAGGGTGTGACAGGATGGATGTTTCCCCTGGCTGGGGGAGTCGAGAACCAGGGGACACAGTCTCAGAATAAGGGACAAACCATTTAGGACTGAGATGAGGAGGCATTTCTTCACTCAGAGGGTAGTGAATCTTTGGAATTCCCTAGCTCAGAGAGCTGTGGAAGATCCATCATTGAATATGCTCAAGACAGAGATGGATAGATTTCGAGATATTAAAGATATCAAGAGATATGGGGATTTTATTTTTTTTATTTAGAGATACAGCACTGAAACAGGCCCTTCGGCCCACCGAGTCTGTGCCGACCAACAACCACCCATTTATACTAACCCTACACTACCCCATATTTTCTACCACATCCCCACCATTCTCCTACCACCTACCTACACTAGGGGCAATTTACCTATCAACCTGCAAGTCTTTTGGAGGTGGGAAGAAACCGGAGCACCCGGCAGAAACCCACGCAGACACAGGGAGAACTTCTAAACTCCGCAAAGGCAGTACCCAAAACTAAACCCAGGTCGCTGGAGCTGTGAGGCAGCGGTGCTAACCACTGCGCCACTGTGCCGCCCACAGTGCGGGATAGTGCGGGAAAATGGTGTTGAGTTCGAAGATCAGCCATGATCTGTTAGAATTGAGGAGCAGGCGCAAGGGGCCGAATGGCCTACTCCTGTTCCTATATTGGAGTGAGGTAGCTCAGGAGAAAAATCAGGAAGCACCTTTGCACACAACAGTCAGCAAAAATTTGACACTCATTCCCCAAAGTACGATGGATGTTGCTGCACCATTGTAACTTTAGAGACTGTGATATGTTTCTTAATTACTGGTATCATGGTTGATGGAGCAAAGGCGGGTAAAGAGAGCTGAGTTGCAGAACAGCCATGACATAATTGAAAAGCAGTAGGGCTGAATGACCCACTCCTGTTTGCTACGTTTCAAAAGGATTGAGAGATTGACATGTGAAGGAAACTCCTTACCAGGAGTGGGGTAGAGTTTCTGTTGTAGCTTCTATTTCTCAAGCTGGCTGTTTGCAAATGCATACTCTCTCTGGATAACACTGAATGAAGTGTCAATGATCATTATGCTGCATAGCACTGGACCTCCTGTTGAGGGGCCTCGTCTTGTGCCCAGGATATCTTTAAATGTATTATATCTTAACCGCTGCATAGAGGGTGGGGTCCTCACGCAGGGTTGGAGTGCTCTCTGCCTGATGCTGAAATAAATGGTGAACTTGGTCAGAAAAAATCAACACATTGTCTTAAAATCTAATAAAAGTTCAATGAAATTCTCTCAGCAAGTGGACGGCAGCAGAAGGAAGAAAAAAAAACAGAAAAATGCGTTGCTTAGACCAAACAATACTCTTCACAGTCCACAGATAAACCAACAGTGAAACAGTAACTGCTGAAAATACTTACATCGAGTCACATAACTGTATATTTAACATACATACTGCCATTGTCCTAACTTAATTGTCAATGCCCTTCATTTCTTAAAGGGAGCAGTTCTGCTCTTCACTGCTCAATGATTCACCTTCTACTGATGATCAATCCACTGAGAGAAACACAAACGGTTCACTTCCATTGCCTGTATGCATTTCTGTGGCAATTTTAAAATAGTTGAAATATGAGTGAAAAACTATTTTCCTCATGACTATTTACTAATGGAACAAGTGAGCTGAGATACTAAAAACAGAGCATGAACTCAGTGAGAGGAAGCAGCAAGATATTAGGGCACTGCTTGTCAAGAGCATGAATGAGTGAAATAAGAGGCAACATCAAATGATAGATGTAACCCCCCAGGGCCATTTGTAATTTACATTGTGTCTCTTTGGTTGTACTTGCAGGTTAAGTTTAGCGTCTAAATGAAGCAAAACAAAGCAATGAATCATTGATGAGCAAATACTTAACAAATTTGCTTGTTTCTTGAAGAGGTCTATGTTGTTTCTTAGATTGTCCTCATTTTCACTTCAGCAAATCTTTGCACCTATTGTGCATTCCCGATTTTATTCACTCTTTAAACCTCTCCAACTCTGTACCGCTCTTTCTTCATTAAGATGTTCCTTAAAGTGTACCTGTTTGACCAAGCCTTTGACCATCTGCCCTATTATCACTTAATGTGGCTCATAGCTTAATTTTGCTGGATAACCCTCTTGTGAAGTGCTTTGGTTTGTTTTAGTCATTCACAAGCGTTATATAATTATAGCTGGGTGTTGTACCACATGGATGGGACACTGACTCTACTGCCAAGTGTTGGGAGCAGCTAGTCCTTGACAAACCCTAATAGCTGTTTGGTTGCTCATGAAGAAATGAATGTACCACCTTTGCTGACCTTTCCTTTCCCATTTCAACTCTTGCACCAGAAGCTGGATGGGATGGCCAAGATTTCCCTGGGGAAAGGGTGCAGATTATCTGTGTGTGACCTGTTATTGTTACAGCTCTCACTAAGGCAGCATTGGAGTGTCGAGTCTTGAGCTGATCAATGGTCATGATGATTGCTTAACTGTATCACTTTCCACTTTGACTATGAATCAGTATTTATCCATGTGCTATAGTTCTACGAATTTCCACAACGAAATGCATTCGAACAAAGAACAGTACAGCACAGGAACAGGCCATTCGGCCCTCCAAGCCTGCGCCCATCTTGAAGCCTGCCTAAACTAAAACCTTCTGCGCTTACGGGGACTGTAACCCTGTATTCCCATCCTATTCATGTCGTCGTCAAGATGCCTCTTAAACGTCGCTATCGTACCTGCTTCCACCACCTCCCCCGGCAGCAAGTTCCAGGCACTCACCACCCTCTGTGTAAAGAACTTGCCTCGCACATCCCCTCTAAACTTTGCTCCTCTCACCTTAAACCTATGTCCCCTAGTAACTGACTCTTCCACCCTGGGAAACAGCTTCTGACTATCCACTCTGTCCATGCTGCTCATAACTTTGTAACCCTCTATCATGTCGCCCCTCCACCTCCGTCGTTCCAGTGAAATCTTTCCGAGTTTATCCAACCTCTCCTCATAGCTAATGCCCTCCAGACCTGGCACCATCCGGGTAATCCTCTTATGTACCCTCTTCAAAGCCTCCACGTCCTTCTGGTAGTGTGGCGACCAGAATTGCACGCAATATTCTAAGTGTGGCCTAACTAAAGTTCTGTACAGCTGCAGCATGTCTTGCCAATTTTTATACTCTATGCCCCGACCGATGAAGGAAAGCATGCCGTATGCCTTCTTGACTACCTTATTCACCTGCGTTGCCACTTTCAGTGACCTGTGGACCTATACGCCCAGATCTCTCTGCCTGTCAATACTCCTAAGGGTTCTGCCATTTACTGTATACTTCCCACCTGCATTAAACATTAAAAAATGCATTACCTCACATTTGTCCAGATTAAACTCCATCTGCCATTTCTCCGCCCAAGTCTCCAAACGATCTATATCCTGCTGTATCCTTGGACAATCCTCATCACTATCCGCAAATCTACCAACCTTTGTCGTCCGCAAACTTACAAATCAGACCAGCTACATTTTCCTCTAAATCATTTACATGTACTACAAACAGCAAAGGTCCCAGCACTGATCCCTGCGGAACACCACTAGTCACAGCCCTCCATTCAGAAAAAGCACCCTTCCACTGCTACACTCTGTCTTCTATGACCGAGCCAGTTCTGTATCCATCTTGCAAGCTGTCTTCTGATCCCGTGTGTCTTCACCTGTTGTACCAGTCTGCCATGAGGGACCTTGTCAAAGGCTTTACTGAAGTCCATATAGATAACAACCACTGCCCTTCCTTCATCATCATCTTCGACACTTCCTCAGAAAATTTAATCAAGTTAGTGAGACACGACTTCCCCTTCACAAAACCATGCTGCCTGTCGCTAATAAGTTCGTTTGTTTCCAAATGGGAGTAAATCCTGTCCAGAAGAATCCTCTCTAATAATTTCCCTACCACTGACGTAAGGCTCACGGGCCGATAATTTTCTGGATTATCCTTGCTATACTTCTTAAACAAAGGAACAACACTGGCTATTCTGCAGTCCTCTGGGACCTCACCTGTAGCCAATGAGGATACAAAGATTTCTGTCAAGGCCCCAGCAATTTCTTCCCTTGCCTCCCTCAATATTCTGGAGTAGATCCCATCTGGCCCTGGGGACTTAATGGTTTGCAAGACGTCCAACACCTCCTTCTTTTTGTTAATGACATGACCGAGACTATCTACACTCCCTTCCCTGGACTCATCATCCACCAAGTCATTCTGTTTGGTGAATACTGATGCAAAGTACTCATTTCGTACCTCGCCCATTTCCTTTGGCTCCACACATAGATTCCCTCCTCTGTCCTTGAGTGGGCCAACGCTTTGCCTGGTTACCCTCTTGCTCTTTATAGCCGTATAAAATCCTTGGGATTATCTTTAATCCTGTTTAATGACGTTTCATGACCCCTTTTAGCCCTCCTGACTCCTTACCGAAGTTCCTTCCGACTGTCTTTAGATTCTTCAAGGGCTTCGTCTGGTACCAACCTTCCAGCCCTTATGAATGCTTCCTTTTTCTTTTTGACCAGCCTCACAATATCCCGCGTTATCTAAGGTTCTAGAAACTTGCCAAACTTATCGTTCTTCCTCATAGGAACATGCTGGTCCTGGATTCTAATCAACTGACATTTGAATGAGCCCCACATGTCAGATGTTGATTTACCCTCAAACAGCCGCTCCCAATCTAAATTCTTCAGTTCCTGCCTAATATTCTTATAATTAGCCTTCACCAAATTTAGCAACTTCACCCGAGGACTACTCTTTTCCTTATCCTCAAGTACCTTACACTGATGGAATTATGGTCACTTTTCCCGAAATGTTCCCCTACTGAAACTTCGACCACCTGTCCGGGCTCATTCCCCAATACCAGGTCCAGTACGGCCTCATCCCTAGTGGGACTATCGACATATTGTTTCAAGAAGCCCTCATGGATTCTCCTTACAAATTCTGCCCCCTCCAAGCCCCGAGCACTAAGTGAGTCCCAGTCAATATAGGGGAAGTTAAAATCACCCACAACTACAACCCTGTTACCTTTACATCTTTCCAAAATATGTTTACATATCTGCTCCTCTACCTCCCGCTGGCTGTTGGGAGGCCTGCAGTAAACCCCCAACATCGTGACTGCACCCTTCCTATTCCTGAGCTCCAAGCATATTGCCTCGCTGCATGACCCCTCCGAGTTGTCCTCCCGCAGTACAGCTGTGATATTCTCCTTAAACAGTAATGCAACTACCCCACCCCTTTTACATCCTCCTCTATCCCGCCTGAAGCTTCTAAATCCCGTAACATTTAGCTGCCAATCCTGTCCTTCCATCAACCAAGTCTCTGTAATAGCAACAACATCATAGTTCCAGGTATTAATCCAAGCTCTAAGTTCATCTGCCTTCCCTGTTATACGTCTTGCATTGAAACAAATGGACTTCAGACCACCAGTGCCGCTGTGCCCCGCAACATCTCCCTGCCTGCTCTTCCTCTTAGTCTTACTGGCCTTATTTACTAGTTCCCCCTCATTTATTTCTCCTGCTGTCCTATTGCTCTGGTTCCCACCCCCCTGCCACACTAGTTTAAACCCTCCTGAGTGACGGTAGCAAACCTCGCAGCCAGGAAATTTGTGCCCCTACAGTTTAGATGCAACCCGTCCTTCTTGTACAGGTTTCACCTGTCACTGAAGAGATCCCAATGATCCAGATATCTGAAACTCTCCCTCCTACACCAGCTGTTCGGCCACGTGTTTAGCTGCACTATCTTCCTATTTCTACCCTCACTGGCACGTGGCACAGGGAGTAATCCTGAGATCACAACCCTGGAGGTCCTGTCTTTTAACTTTCTACCTAACTCGCTAAACTGCCCCTGCAGGACCACGTCACTCTTCCTGCCTATGTCGTTGGTACCGATGTGTACCACAACCTCTGGCAGTTCACCCTCCCCCTTCAGAATGCTCCCTGTCCTTTCAGAGACATCCTTGACCCTAGCATCAGAGAGGCAACATACCATCCTGGAGTCTCTTTCACGTCCACAGAAGAGCCCATCTGTGCCCCTGACTACAGAGTCCCCTTTAACTATTGCTCTTCTGCGCTTAGTCCCTCCCTGCTGAACAACAGTGCCAGCCGTGGTGCCACTGCTGTGGCTGCTGCTGTTGTTTTCCCCGGATAGGTCTAGTTTCGAAGAAGGGTCACTGACCCGAAACTTTAACTCTGCTTCCCTTTCCACAGATGCTGCCAGACCTGCTGAGTGGTTCCAGCATTTCTTGTTTTTATTTTATATTATGTACTTAATGGCACCGTTCTTTAGAGTGTGAAGGAACAGAGGGACCTGGGGGTGTCTGGACATCTATCTTTGAAGGTGGCAGAACATATTGAGAGAGTAGTTAGCAAATCATGTGGTTTCTTGCGTTTCATAAATAGAGGCATTGAGTACAAAAGCAGGGATATTCTGCTGAAACTTTATAAATCTCTGCTTAGGCCCCAACCAGAATTATCAACAGACAATTAATGGGAATTGCACAATAACCTATTCTTATTCATTAAATGTTGTGTAAATTCTCAACGATAATGACAACTCTGTCAGCAGAAACGCAAAACAGAAGTTCCATGTAAGGACTTCGCTGGTTTGGTCGCAAGGAGGTGCTGCGGTCCTAAAATCAATTAACCATCACCAATTATTCAGAATAACTTTCATGACCCTGGTTATGAACTTATCAAGGCAGATATTGAATAGATTACAGGTGTGGTTTCGACGTTATGGGTATAAGTGCCCCTCTTTGCATGGCCAGGAACATGTGCCTGTCCAGCTGTTCAAAGCCCAGATGTCTTCCTTAGTTTGAAACCAAATTATTGAGTTGGATAAACCCGGCAAGTGTTTGGGTGTATATGTGTGGGTGCGTGTTTATTAGTGTGTGTGTGTGTTTCCCTGAGAGTATATGTATGTGTCTGTATATAATTGCAGTAAATCTTCTTTACTTTGATACTTAAATACTCTTGTTATAAAGGCCAAGCGTTTGCCTTTTTAATTGTTTGCTTCACCTACATGTCGGGACTGTGATGGAATACTCTCCACTTGCCTGTAAGGGAACAGCTCCAACAACACTCAACTGCACAATGCCATCCAGGACAAAGCAACTCACTTAATTGGCAACCCATGCACAAAAACATTCATTCCATCCTCCACTGACATTGTGTATCATCTGCAAGATGCACTGCAGCAACTCACCAAGGCTCCTTCGACAGCACCTTCAAAAACCGCGACTTCGACCAACTGGAAAGACAAGGGCAGCAGATGCATGGGAACACCACCACCTGCAATTTCACCTCGGAGCCAGACGCCATCCTGAGCTGGAAACATAACGGCCGTTCCTTCACTATCACTGTATCAAAATCCTTGAACTCCCTTCCTAATAGCACTGTTGTTGTACTTACGCCACACAGACGACAGCGGTTCAAGAAGGCAGCTCACCACCACCTTCCCAAGGGCAATTAGGGATTGGCATTAAATGATAGCCTTGCCAGCGATACTCACATCTCGTGAATAAATAAAAATAAATGTTACCTTTCACGGAATCATTAACACAGACACCCAAGTGTTTATGACGTTCAACTTCTGTCTAATTGTCTGATGCAGTTTCCGTTCAAGTGAGTGTGAATGGGATGCTCATATCTTAAATGAAAAAAGACACAATGTGTACAGAGAGGGCACATTGTTCTTAACATTTGCTTCTGAGCATGACGGTGGTCGGTGTGGCTGAAGGTTTAATGTTCTCACCTTATTTATCTGCTGCTTCTGCACTTCCCTGAGAAGAAAACAAAAAGTTTCAGTATTGCGAGCCGGTTGCTGGTCGATAGATTAGGAGCATGAGGAAAGTCAAAGAGTAGAAAATGTTTTTCATGCTCCAATGCCCACTACAGTAGGTGGCGTTGCATTGCGGCTATGTGCTGAGACATATCATCTGCCAGGTTAGACTAATGATCTGTAAAGGAGAGTTCAAATCACATCATGGCAGCTGGAGAATTGAAAGTTAGTTAATTCATTAAGTTCAAAAAAATAAAGGTAACAATGGTGACCGTTTTTTAAAAAATACTGGTTTGTTGTAATAAAAAACACATCAGGCTCACCAATGTCCTTTCGGGATGCAAATTCGCCACACTTACCCAGTCAGGCTGATATGTGTTTCCAGATCCAACACCAATGTGATCGGCTCTTAACTTACCTCTGCAATGCTGTCATGGGCAATACATACTGGCTTTGCCACTGCGGCCAATATCCCATAAGAAGAAGAAGCATACAATGTTTATATGGAGTTGCCCAAACATTACCAAGTGTTAAATGGTCATATTAGGATCGTACTTCCAGTACATACTTCTCAACTGTGTTAATGTGTAAGATGATGATGAATATGTGAAAGGACAGAACCTAGCGTACAGTTGAAATGCTGTACAGACAAGGGAGATGAAGCTTAAGTAGATAATGTTATGATTAGTTTGGGATACAGAGGAGTAGCAAAAGAAGCAAACAGCTCCAGGGAGGTTGTCTGTGAAGGACACAGCGTTTGAGAGATGAACAAGATGTCAGGATTTCGAACGGGTTGGAGATAGTTTCTTGATGACAGAAGTTTCGAGGGATGCATCCACTGGGCCATAAGAGGATCAATGCGTTGAGGGAACTGAGGTGAATAATTGGATTGGGGAGATGTTCAGAAGGGAGTGGGTCTTTTGAGAAGCTGGTGGGTCTCATGGACCGGATAAGTTTAGCTATGATGGGTGAGGGTCTATTAAAACATACACATTTTTGTTGGAGAAGGTTACCCAAGGGAAGGGGGCAGGCGACTTGGAAGCAGAGTGGTGGGAAGGAGTCAAGTGGAGATTTGGCTTATCTTTGAATTTGAAAGACACAAGTCTTATGGATAAGGACACTGCACCTTCAAACATTTTCAGGAAAGTGTCTAAAGTTACCCCTCTCCATTGCAGCATCTGAACATTCTGGCAATGATTCCAAAATATTCACATCGGACCTGTAGTTGGGAGTCAATTCCATAGCACCAATACTCATTGAAGGAGATCTCCCTTATATCTGTCCAGGTGTACCTCTCACCAGTTTGAGTCTGCATCCCTTTGTCGCACCCTCATTTCCTGCCATGTTTCAGCTTTCCCTCTTCTCTGTCATCTGATGAACCTCAATATAATCACCTCTCCTTGATCTCCCTCCAGAGAGAGAAATCTGAGATTTTCCACTCATTGCCCAGAAACTGACATGGTTGGGGCAAGGAATTGTCATTGTTGGATCGGCCTGTGCGATAGGGCCCCTCTGTTTATTCACCAACCCAGGTAATTTTCTATGCCACATTTGCTGACAACGCAACCACAAGGTGGCGCTGTACTGGCACATGCGCAAATTCAGTCTGTTCCAGTTTAACGCCACTTTCTGCGACGTTTAGACAGCTGGCAGGACTAAAGATGGCACTGTTCAAATAATCACAGAATGACAAAGTAAACCTATGGCATCACGGAATAGATATCTAAAGTGCAGCACCTCTGACAGTGCTGCCGAATTCTAACTGTTTTCAGTGCCATTCCGCTCTGGCCGCTCCCTCCCTGCCTCCTGCTTCCTTCCCGCTCTCCTGCTACCTTCCCGCTCCGCCCCGCCCTAAGAAGCAAGGCGATGTAGGAGCACGTGGCAGAGAGGAGGGAAGCGGCGCCCATTGAGCTAACGCGGAGAGCGATTGGAGGAGAGAGCGGGTGGCGGGGGGCAGAGGCAGGGTAGGCGGCGGATCGGAGCGGCCGGCGAAGTGGTGGGGGGGGAGTGGAGCGGCCAGAGAGAGCGGCGGTGCAGTGGGGGAAGTGAGTGGAGCGGCCGGAGAGAGCAGCGGGGAGTGGGGTGAGAGAGAGCGGCGCTGTACCTATACTAGTGACAATTTTTATAATGGCCAATTTACCTATCAACCTGCAAGTCTTTTTGGCTTGTGGGAGGAAACCGGAGCACCCGGAGAAAACCCACGCAGACACAGGGAGAACTTGCAAACTCCACACAGGCAGTACCCAGAATCGAACCCGGGTCCCTGGAGCTGTGAGGCTGCAGTGCTAACCACTGCGCCACTGTGCCGCCCTGAGCCCAATATCAGTCTCGTCAATCTGTGCTGCACCTTTTCTGATACCAATAGATCTTTCCTGGGGATTGGCGACCAGAACTGCACACAGCGACTCCAGAAGGGGTCTTGCTATTAATCCGTGCACCTGAAGCATAACTTTGATCCATTTGTATTCCCTATCGTCTTGAGATAACTGCATATTGCATCACTGTTTCTGCATAGTGTGGGTGTAAAACACAAACTTGGACCCCGGTCCAAGAATTTGAGCAATGGGTTAACCAGCTGAATGGGGATGTGCAATTTCACAAAGGTTAACAGCACCCACCTTGTGCGTGGAATGCAGGAGCGGGAGTCATGGAGTCTTATACTTACAGAGTCTTTCACAGCACAGAAGGAGGCTACTCGGCCCATCGAGTCCTTGCCTACTCTCTACGAAGCTATTCATCAGTCCAATTCTCCAACTCGATCCTCGTAGCCCTGCAAATCTACTGCTCACAGGTGGACATCCAACATCCTCTTGAAGTCATTGATCGTCTACACTTCCACCGCCCTTGTGGGCGGTGAATTCCAGGTCATTACCACCCACTCCGGAAAAAAAGTGCTTCTTCATATTCCACCGCCCCACCCCACCTGCTCCCCCGCACCCCCGCATCTCTCGCCCAAATCATTCAACCTGTGTCCCTAGTCCTTGTACCATTTGTTAATGTGAACAGTGTTTCCTTGTCCAACGTATCTAAGCCTGTAATAATCTTGTGCCACTCTAATGAATCTCCCCTCAATCTCCTTTGTTCTTATGAGAACAAACCCAGATTTTCCAACATAACATTGTAGCTATAATCCCCCATCTATGGAACAATTCTGGTAAATCTCCTCTGCACCATATCAAGGACCCTCACCTCCTTCCTAAAGTGTGGTGACCAGAACTGGACACAAAACTCCAGTTGGTGCCTAACCAGGGCTTTATAAAGGTTCAGCATATCCTCTCTGTTTTCGTACTCTGTGCCTCTATTTATGAAGCTTAAGATCCCATGGACTTTATTCACCACTCTCTCAATATAGGACTTGTGACAACATGGACCTGCTTCATATCCTGACACATTAAAGACGAGATACTTCACCGTGGGAAATTAAAATACATTAGGAAGATGCATGAGCATCATTTTCCCCCTTCACTGATACATTCCCTCCCCCAGTAGTAAATTTGCTCTTGTTAGCTTGGTATGAAAGAAGACAGATTTTATTCTTTAGCTCCTGGACGTTTGGTAAAACCTGAGCCATGTGCCAGGACGAAAAACTGTCAGGAATGACAATGTGACCTTTATAGAATGTGACTAATGCCTTTACAGTGATATGATGGATGTTCTGACCTGTTATCGCTGTGGAATTGTTCCCTTGATCCTGTTCTCCATGCAGTGCCATCTCAGCTGATATGGATCTTAAACCCATCTACTTGACTTGGGTACGTCACCCTTAATCCCTGTGTCGAATGAAAATCAATCAATCTCAGTTTGGACATTTTCGGTTGAGCCCCTGTTTCACCAGCCCGCCAATTGGCACAGAAAGAACCAGATTAGAAGGTTAAATGTGGGTGTGAAAGAGTGGCATGAGAGGCAGGGGTTTCACATCCTGGGCCATTGGAACCAGTCCTGGGGAAAGACATGTTCCGCTGGGTCGGGCTCCACTTAAACTGATCTGGGACCAGTGTTTTGGTGAGCCAACAAACTAGGACACTGGGTAAAAATCCTGAAACTCCCTCCCTGACATCACTGTGGGTGTACCTACCCTACATGGACTGCAGCGGTTCAAGCAGGCAGCTCACCAGCATCTTCTCAATGTCAATTAGAAATGGGCAATAAATGCTAGGCCTTGCTAGTGATCCCGCACAACCACAGAACAGATGATTCAAAAAGAAAAATAATCCCCATTCTGCCGTCAAAATAAAACACAGGCAACAAGAAAAAAAGCTGAATGATGTGCTAACAGCATCTTCCTGTGCATAAAACTGTCTCCGTCTCCATGCAACACAACTCGTTCAAGTACATTTGAAGAACTGAGCAGCACCTCTGCTGCTACAAGGCGCCCTCGCCCACCCTAGATACGGTGTCCATGAGGAAGCTATTTGACTGCAGTGGCATCGTGCAGTTCTCAATTAAAGAATTCAGAAACTTTTACTTATTATTCTTTCTTTCGAGTGCTGAAGCAGATGGTGGGGCAGTGGGAGGGGCTGAAGGGGTGTTGTTAGGGCAATTGCATTAGCCCAGATCCTTTCACTGCCTGGGTTGGGGGGAGCGGTGCTGGGAGCTGAGGTGGCGATGAATATTCCACAGCTGGTGTGGCAGTGCCAGAGGGGTCAGAGATTTGTAACAACTGCACACCGGGTCATTCGGGTAAACATTCCGCTCACAGGATGAGTTACCAACCTTTAGCAGGATGAGAGAATTCATGACGTGCAAAGTGGATATTCGACATTGGGGGGGGGGAGTGTGGGGGCTGCACTCCAGATGGGTCTTGAGCGGTCTCGTCCAATCACGTTTCCCTCCCCCACCTCCTTTTCACTCACTCTCTCTCTCCTTGTCAGTGATTAGTTTTATATGAATGGATGACTTTCTGAACTAACCAAGGATCATTTTGTGATGGATTTGTGCATTTAATACCCTTTTGTGTTGACTACTCCATATCAATGCGGTCACATTTCGAGGTTCTTTATCTTATTACAAGGCAAATCTACACAGAAGCTATTTTCATTGCCTGCTGCCAATGTATCACCCCAGTGCAGCAGGTAAGAATTTTAAAAATTGACGAAATCTCCAAGAATCCGTGACATCTTGTCTATACGGAATCCTATTTTCTAAGCTTTTCCACTTTTCCTACGACTAAGAAAGGTTCCAAGAAAGCTAAATGTTCGTTTTTAATAATAGGTCAAATATTAGTTTATGACAACTAGAAGTTAACAATGAGTACTCTGTTTAGTATATTTTAGTAACCTAATAATCTTACACAGATGAGGGATTGAGTGTTTTCAGTGCCTGATGGGCTGATACATGGACAGAGGTCAGAGATGTTAAGAAGGTGGAAATAGGCGTCATTTCTCATGGAGAAAACATCAGGTTGGAAACTCAGGTCAGGGACGAATAAGGATCATATCTTACACAACATCATATTCATCCCGATGCAACAGCAAGGGATGACGATCGAATCAATGACAAGAGAGCAGATTCTGTGGTGGAGCCAAAGGTGGAGACTTCGCTCTGCCCCATGTTTAATTGGAGGATATTGCAGCTCATGGAAAACAGACTGTTAAAGTCTGTTAACACAGAGCAGTGGAGAATCGAGAGAGATGATGGAGAGCTGGAGTTGGGTGTTGCCAGCGTACATGTGGAAACTAACCCAATATCTGTCGATGATGTCGCCAGCTTGCAGTGTGTAGATGAGGAAGAGGAGGGTGCAAGAATAGAAAGTTCTGGGACTCCACAGGTAACAGTGCTGGTGTTGGAAGAGAGGCCATTGCTGGAGATGTTCTGGTTACAATCAGATCAGTAAAATTGGAACCAGGCGGGGGCAGTCCCACTAAAAGATACCAATGTCAGAGCTATGCGGAGATCGCGGATGGGTTTACTGCTGGTTTGGAGGAGTGGTTGGAGATGAGGAGTGGTGAGGACATGCAAGAATTTTAACCCAAAGGTAAGAATTATAATTGTAAGTACTTAGAGGACTGGGAGTCAATGCAGGTCAATTAGGCTGAAGGTGTTGGGCGAGATAGACTTGATGAGGGTTGGACATGGAATCAGGGATTTGGAACAGTTGATAATGCGGGAAGGTGGAACTTGGGTGTCTGGTCAGCAGTGGACTGGAGGTAAGGAGTCAGGAGTTGGTACTGTAGTAATTTTACCGAAGCCATTAGCCACTGTAGAATAAACAGGCAAATATCTGCAATGAAATAGCAGAGAGAAGATTTTCTCTTATTCTTTCATCTGATGTGAGATTCGCTGACAAGGTCAGCATTTGTTCCCCTTGACAGACTGCTGGGCCTCTTCAGAGGTCTGTTAAGAGTCAGTCACATTGCTCTGGGTCTGTAGCAACATGTAGGCCAGACCAGGTAAGGATGGCAGATTTCCTTCTCTGAAAGGAATTAGCAAACCAAGTGGGTTTTTACAACAATCAATGATAGTTTCATGGCACCATTACACAGACCAGATTTCAATTGCAGACTTCTGTTTAATTAATTGAATTTAAATTCCAGCAGCTGCCATGGTAGGATTTGAACTCCAGTCACCAGGCCATTGGGCTGGGCCTCTGGATTACTTGCCCAGTGATATTATCCCTATGCGAGTGCGTCCCCAGTGGACGTGCACAGTGTTTGTCCCCTAATATCACCCACAGTAGTTTCTAGGCTGTAACCCTGAACATGGTCTTGAATCAGAGAATCAAAGTTCACATGCTAACTGGGAAAAGGCAGGAACACAGAAAAACGGCATTGTTCCTGCCCCAGGATTCAGTGTCCGCTGCAAATAGATCAATTACATTTACATTCGAAACACCAAGAGTGAACAAGGTCAATACAATAATATGGAAAATCCAAATGACGCCACTCATAATTGTGGAATCTGTCCAGTATGTGTGTAGATTTCTGGTTTATTCCCGAAAGAGGTGTTACTAAGAAAATGGCATTTAAATTGAAATGATTGTGTTTAATCCACCACATTACTTTCATCAGATTCAATGCTGCTGATGTAATGTGTTTGTTCAGGTGAGTGTAACTAATAGCAATGATCAGGGGTATAACCGTGGCTGTGGAGACCTATCCCCTGTATAAATCAGGACCCATTGGAATGAATCAGCTCCGAGTGCCTGCTGGAGCTCTGGGTTCCAGGCTAACAGAAGTCTCTACCTCTCACAGAAATGGGATATACAGTAATGTATCAGATAGAAGGCATTTACTATCCCATACTTGCAGCAATTGGAGTTCCTGGTAAGCCTGTATCTCAGCTGTTAATGGTCTAAATCTTTGTTAACTGTGCTGCTGTACACAATATTATTTCTCAATGCGTGTTTTACACAGCCACCTGGTCGTTTCCAGCAATTTACTGATAGAATCTCCTCATTGACTACACATTCAGTCTTGCAGAAGTTGTATTATGTCTTTAATCGTGTTGTTTTAAGTAACCGTGGCACTGTTGCTGGATTATTCTGTGTATTGAATGAGGTGTTTCGGTTAGGATCAGAAATCAATCCATCAGGAGCTATTAACAGTCATGATGTGGATCTAACCAGTCCTGGAATTTTTTTATGAATGTTTTTTTTCGCTGATTGATAATGAGACATCTCACGGTCTCAGTGTTACAAGGGTACAGCACAATGTCCTTTCTCCCCAATAACATGGCCCAGTTTCACTGAGATTCCAATGTATTTATTGGTTATCACAGTTTTCAAATATTAGTTCATTCTGTGTGTGTCTGTCGATGCTCCAGAGGTCTGACAACTAAACTGAGTTTGCTGCTGACACTTTCACATCTCCTTCTCTGCTTCACTGTGGAGCCTTCACTGTCACTGGACTGGAAAATAGAAAGTATTGATGTGATGTTTTATTGGTTTACACTCTATCATTTCGAATCAAGAGTCTTTCTATTTATCGGTAGATTATCAGCTGCAGCGCTGATGTTGTTATTTTTATTAATTAAGCAGTCCCATATTCTAAATGGTTACTTTATAATTTCAGGAGAAGGAATTTCAATGATTGCGAGGTTTTTCTGGAAGAAGCTTTCGATCCTGTGATTTCCATGCATTGTAGATGAAGTGAAGAGTGTAGATGAATCGGAGGATTTCTGTCAGGTCTTCATTTTGTTTTGTAGAAAGTTCCTATTCCTTACTTAGTGACTGAATAAACAGAATAGAATCATTCTTCACTGATGGTAATAAATTATTTAAATACCGCACTTTAAAATCTCTGTGACTGCTGAATTCAATAAAGAGAGGCTGATATCGGAAATATATTGATATTTATATTTAATTGCCTGTACAAACTAAGTATATTGACTATATTGTAGAAACAATGAACTGTTCTCCAACACCAATAACCACAGGGATTATTGTTTAAATGTATTAATTGAACTGTATTACTTGGATCTGCAGATTAGATTTCCTCTAACACTCTGCTGCAGTCTGTCCCTGTGAATCTCAGTCTCTCCTCTCACTGTATTGAATCCTCAGTCTCCTCATCCATTGCTTCAGTTTATCCACTTTCCCAAACCATCTGCTCCTGTCTCCCCTCCAGCTCCAACATGTCGTTTTCCTTCTCTCCCTCCCAATCTCACTCACTGGCTCCACCTCCAGCTGCCTCGTGAAATCTGATAGCAACACAGGAACATCGGAGCAGGAGGAGGCCATTCAGCCCTTAGAGCCTTTTCCACCATTCTCGATCATGGCTGATCGTGAAACTCAACACTGCAGTTTCCAGCCTTCTCCCATTTGGTAACAGTCCCTGTCGGTTCCTGGAACCCAGAGCAAATAAACAGCTGCACATGCCGCTCTCCCCAAACCTTCCCAACCAACAGTCTGGAGACAAATTCCCAATTACCCCTTGGCTTCCATCTCTGTAAAACCCCTTCTTATTTCCCCACTGGCATTGCCTCCTCACTCAATAATTCCAATAGACCCGGTGCTGACTTTATTCACTTTTAGTATCAATTTCCCAATTCATTTTTATAATTGTGTTTTCAAATATCTCACTGTGACAAGGCAATGCCCAGGTCAATGAATCAGTTTGTATTGCCTGAGGCAGCAACAAAGCTGGAAACTTCAGCCAAGATCCTGCAAATTGCTGCTTTGTCACCAGGTTTGATCGGTATTTCCCTGTTTCCTTTTCTTTCTCTTCCAGTTAACTTGGTGGCGATTGTGATCCTGTCTCGAGGAAAATGCGGTCTCTCCAAATGTATCACTGTCTACCTGGTGGGAATGGCAGTGTCTGATCTTCTGGTCGTTATCACTGATCCCATATTGAGTTGGATTGTTTCAATTTATTTCCCAGATTCATTCCTGAGAATTACAGCAGTGTGTTCTCTCATTATAGTTCTGCTTAATGCAGCCACAGTTGTTTCTGTCTGGCTCACAGTCACTTTCACCTTTGATCGATTTGTGGCCATTTGTTGTGTGAAGCTGAAAACAAAATATTGCAGCGAGAAAATGGCGGTTGTGGTTGTAGGAACAGTGAGTGTGCTGGGCTGTTTACAGTCTGTCCCCTGGTACTTTACACAGGAACAATATTACATTATTGATAATGTTCCCATGGGTTGTGCTGCTAAATTGAACTTCTTCACTTCCCTCACATGGGGGACATTTGAATTGTGTCACTACATTTTAACCCCTTGTGTCCCTGTCTTTATGATTTTACTGCTCAATGTTTTGACTGTCAGACGGATTTTATTCTCCAGTAAAGTCCGCCGGGGAATTCGGGGCCACAACAAAAATCAATTATATTACTCTTCACTATATCCGGCAGTTTTATACTGTTATGGGTGACCCGGGTTGTGTTTAGCATTTATAGGCGAATTGCAGATGTTCGGTATTATTCCTCCTACACTGACCCTCTCTTTATCACAGATCGCACATCAATGATGCTGCAGGTTCTCAGTTCCTGCACCAACACATGTATTTACGCTGTGACCCAGAATAAATTCAGACAGGAGCTAAGAAGGCGGTGAAATACTCTATCAATCTCATTGTTAAATTAGTGAAAACATAGAAAGAGGTGAAGGGTTTAAAACACCAGAACTAAATCCCATTTCATATTCCATTCCCGACACTCCCCACAGGACAGAAAATACATTTTATATTCACAGCACGGAGCACTGAAATGATTTTAAATCTGATTCTGAGACCATATTTTATTGATAATCTGACCTATTAAGGCTATACTTGCTCTGAGGAAGTTTCATAAATTGTTTCTCAAAAAGGGCGTCATTACAAAGCTCAGCTGGATTCAACTAAACCCACCCTGGACCCAGAGCAAAATGCACAAAGCTTTCATCACAGTCATTATGAGATGGTGAGAGGGTCAGAAACTGTTGTGAGGCAGGGATACCAGCAGCTGAAGATATTGAGAGGGGACAGCAACTGCAGTGAGACAGGGACATCAGCAGATGGAGATGGTGAGAGGGGACAGCAACTGTAGTGAGACAGAGGCACCATATAATAATAAAAGCAAAATACTGCGGATGCTGGGAATCGGAAATAAAAACAGAAAGTGCTGGAAAAGCTCAGCAGGTCTCGCAGCAGATGTGGAGCTGGAAGCAGAGTTCAAGTTTCAGTTCAGTGACCCTTCTTCAGAACACCAGCAGATGGAGATGTTGAGAGTGGCCGTGGCTGCAATGAGGCAGGGAAACCAGCAGATGGAGATGATGAGCCATTGCTGAATAAAATAATGTCAGTACAATTTGTGTTAAATGGCTCTTTTCCTACTATGTAAACACAAGTAACATTAAACTGGTTTCTGTTTGGAAAATTATTGTGAGTAATTAAAGGTAATGTATAAATAAAACAACAGCATCAAATAAAACTCAAACAATCATTTACAAATAAAATTCTCAAAAGAAGTTGTGTTGAGTTCGTTATTGCTAAAGTTATGACATCTCTCTGTCACACCTTCTCTTAATATGCTGGTATCTACTCTGCTATAACCAAGAGCAATTGAAGTTTTGATCCAATTGTCTTTTGAAAGTTAATATTGAATCTGCTTTCAGAACCCTGCCAGACTGTGAATTTCAGACCATAACAACTGCCTGGCTATTTGTTTCTCCCCTCTGCTAGTGTAAACAGTCTCTCCTCATGTCGCCAAACTGAGAGAAAGATTTTGAATATCATTAATTTCGCGAAGACAGGAGCTGCAGAGAAGCAGGACCCTCCTGAATTTGGACAAGTGATGAAGAAAAATCCCCCTGGATCCCCCAGGAGAGCAGAGGAAAGAAACAGTCAGGAAGCAATGGGAAAGAAGTGACACTTTATTGCAGCGACAAAAACTCTGTCAGAATCTGAAGGTCTTTATTGCTGAACTTTACATAAACTGGAGGTGAAAAGTAAAATATCTTCAATAGAATGTGTGTTAAATGGCCATTTTCCAGTTTTGTAAACTCCTGTAACATTAAAGTGGAAAATGTTAAGAACATTTTTTCCAATGATTACAGGGTAATGCATAAAGACAGCAGCATTAAATAAAGTACAAACAATCATTGACAAATATAACTGTAAATATGTGTCAGAATTGTTCTGTGAAATGTCACCAGTTGTAAAAGTTATCTTGGCTGCATCATTAACCTGACTTGAGTTTCAGACTTTGTCATACACTGGAATTGAAAACCGAAGAAAAACTGCCTGTTTATACTTCAGTCAAACAGACCTCTCAAGTAAAAACTCATTGCCAGAGTTTCAAACTAACTGCAGTGAGACATGTTCAGTTAATTTCTGAACTTTCTGTAAATTGCAGGTGAATAGTGAAAAACATTTAATGTAATTGGTGTTCAATGGCCTTCATCAAAACCGGCCCCTCCATGTTTTAAAATAAAAGCAGCTTTTCTGCACTGGTAATGAGGTTTTTGGGAGGGAGAGGCAGACGGGCAGGTTTCTCTCTGGAATGGCTCATTTGGGATATGGCTGGAATATCCCTCCCTGCCCCACTCGCTGGTTACACAGCGACTCACATTGGACGGCCCATAACTGGGAGGGAGTGTCCAGATAGAGGAAACAGATAGCTGGTTCGCTGAACTGTACTTTGGTTGGGCTAGGTGTTTGAGTGACAGATTCCGGGATATATTAGTTCAACATCAGCCACCAATATTTTCTTTCCAGCGACTGGTGTGTGAAGGTGAGTTTCTGTGTCTCAGTCACTGTGTCTCTGTGTCCAGGTGAATTGCAAGCTGATTACAGTGTGTGTGAGAGAGAGAGACAGTCCAGCCTGAGGCCCTTTATCTCTGTCCCAGTACCGACCCTTTTCTACAATTGCAACCTAATGCCTCTGTCCCGGATCTTTTCTCCATGGGCGAGCTGATGGAGGGTAGATGTTTGAGTCCATCTGTGGAGCGTAGGCCGTGTGGGATGAAGAGCATCATCTTTATTGTCTCTCTCTTTCTCTGCTTTATTTTCCTCCTTCTGTCTCAATCTCTTGCTTCCTCAATCTCCCTCTCTCTCAATCTCTCCCACTCCCTCAATCTCTCTCACTCTCTCAAACTCTCTCAATCTCCAACATTCTCGCTCTCTCAATCTCTTTATTTCTCTCAGTATTTTTCTCTGTATGATTCTCTGTGTGTCTTTCGCTCCTATTGGCTTTCTGTCTGTCTCTCTGGTGCATACAATTTATTTCTGCCTCCATTTCTTTTCCTCTGCTTTTTGTCCCTCAATTTTTCCATCTATTCTCTTTCTTTCTCTCTTTTCTCTCTTCTCGATTTCTTGTTGTCTATTCTGTCTCTTGCTATCTTTTCTCTATTTTTCAGACTTTTTCTCTCTTTTCTCCATTATTCTGCCGTTTTTCTGTCTCTTTCTTCGGCTTTTTCTGGCTTTTTCTCTGCGGTTTCTTCTCTCTCACTTGCTGTGTAGCTTTTTCTCTCTTTCTGGATTTATTACAGCCTCCCTGCATATTTTGGGCATCCTCAACATATTTCCCTCCCCCTGCGCCCCACAATTCCACCCTTCCCCCCGGCAAATCCCCCACCTCCGAAGCAAATCTCTCCCCACCACAAATCACCCCAATCACAAACCCCCCCACCCCAGCGCACATTACCCCCTTCAAATTAACCCCAATCCGCCAATTCCCGCTGCAAGTTTCGCCCCTGCAAAGTCCCCTCCCATCGGCAAATGCCCCCACCCCGAAAATCTCTGCCCCCTGCAAATTTATGCCCCCCACAGTTTCTATCCCCCTGCCCGCAAATCCCCCCTACACCTGAATTCCACCCCCGCAAATAACGGACCACAGCAATTCCCCACCCCACAAATCCCCCCTCCCGTAAATCTCCCCTGCAATTTCCACCCATTGCAAATTTCGCCCTGCAAAGTTCCGCCACCCGTAAATCCACCCCGTGCATATTTCTGCCCCCCTTAAAACCCATCCACCCAAACTCCCCCCGCAAATTCCAACCACGCAAATTTCCGCCCCCTCAAATTCGTGCCCACCTCCGTAAATCTCTCCCCTCCCACACACCCGCAATTTCCATCCCTTGCAAATTTCACCCCCGAAACCAACACCCCCCCACCCCCCTCCGCCCCCAGCATTTTCCCTCCAGACCACCTTCATATTCTTCCCAATGTGTGGCTCCCAGAACTGGACGCTATGCTCCAGCTGAGGCCAACCTAGTGTCTTATACACGTTCGACATAACTTCCCAATGACTTCCTTGCTCTTGTTATCTAGGTCCCTAATAATAATGCCCAGGAAACCTAAAGCTTTATTAACTTCTCTCTCAATCTGTCCCACCAACTACAATGA
Organism: Heterodontus francisci; assembly: GCF_036365525.1. Taxonomy (NCBI): domain Eukaryota; kingdom Metazoa; phylum Chordata; class Chondrichthyes; order Heterodontiformes; family Heterodontidae; genus Heterodontus; species Heterodontus francisci. The sequence goes on from NC_090391.1 coordinate 42,527,622, forward strand.
CTTATATCCATATGCACCAAGGGCCCTCTGCTCCTGCACCCCCTTGAGAATTGTATCCTTTATTTTGTATTGTGTCTCCATGTTTTTTCCTACGAAAATGTTTCACTTCACATTTCTCTGCATTGAACGTCATCTGCCGCCTCCCCCACCCCCCATTCCACCAACTTGTCTACGCTCTTTTGCAGTTCCACACTATCCTCATCACAGTTCACAATGCTTCCAAGTTCCATATTACCCGCAAACTTTGAAACTGTGCCCTTTAAACCAAGCTCTAGGTCATTAATATATATCAGGAATATCTGAAATGGAAGAATGTGCAGGACTACAGTTAGAAGGCGCGGGTGTGGATTTAGGTGTATTGTTCCTTCGGAGATTCAGCACAGACAAAACGGGTGAAATGTCCCCTTCTGTGCTCTAACAATTCTCTGAGTCTGCACACATTGAGATTGTGGCTGTACAATTGGGAGATGTGCAAATGTTAGCTTCCTGGCACAAACATTGAAGGGATTCAAAAAGGACATGTAACGGCTCAAGTGTCCAAACCGAGGTGCCCGAGTGGTTAAGCCAATGGACTGCGAATCTACCGTGCTCTGCAATGCACGGTTTTGAATCCCTTTGTGCTTATTTACTTATGTAACATGCATGTATTAATGTTTGTGTTTGAATACACTTTGCAATATCTCACTGCAGTTCCCCAACGCATTTTAGAATTATCACTCCCATATGGAAACCTTCATCCAAGTTATACTGGAATGAATATGAAACAGAGATCCCAAATGAAACCCCGATTTTTTTTTCTCCATCCGTTCCATGCCTCTTTACTTTTCCTGGATTCACATCGAATGAAAGATTAATGAGAAAACTTGGTGAAGGAGCCGAAGCGGAACGTTAACCTTTGGGAATGAATGTATTTTCAAACCCTCCTAATAGATTAATTTTATGAGACATACTACCTCAGATGTAGTTTAAAGTGAGGGGTCATCTAAGTAACAACAACAACTTATATTCATATAACGCCTTTAACGTAATAAAACGTCTCAAGGAGCTTCACTGGAGAATTATAAAACAAAGTATGACACTGAGCTACATGAAGAAATAGTAGGACAGATAGCCGAAAGCTTGGTCAAAGCGGTAGGTTTTAAGGAGTGTCTTTGAGGTAAAAATCAAGGTAGAGAAGCAGAGAGGTGTTGGGAGGGTATTCCAGAGATTGAAGCCTGGGCAATTGAAGATGTGGCCACCAATGGTGGAGCGATTAAAATCAGGGATGCAGATGATACCAGAATTAGAGAAGTGCAGATATCTCTGAGGGTTGTAGTGCTGGAGGAGATTACGGAGAAAGAAGGGGCGAAGCGATGGTGGAATTTGAAAACGAGGACAATTTTAAAATTCAGACAATGCTTGACTGGGAGCCAATGTAGGCCAGCGAGCACAGGGGTGATAGGGGAAAAAGGGACGAGGTGCAAGTTAAGATATGGGCAGCACAGTTTTTGAGCATTTCAAGATTGTGTAGAATAGAATGTGGCAGACCAACCAGGAGTGCATTTGAATATTATGGCCATGTCCCTGCCATTAGCTGTTAGTTTATAGTGAGCGTGTCTGAGTTGTCATATTCCCACCCTTATTCCTTGCATTATTCAAGTGTCTTTAGAGTCTTTTATTATTTCTCGTTTTGAGCCCTTGCTCAGATAATTTCAGTCGATCAATCCAATATTCATCTTAAATGCTGCAACTACATCACACTTGAAGCTTCCATGCCAAAGGGACTGAGCTAAGCAACTGAGGTGCATAAGTGTACTTTACATTCTCTGAAATAGCCTGAGCTTAACTTACCCTTTCTGAAACCTTCTGAGCGTTCGCTCCGTTCTTTGGTAAAATCTGAGCACGCTTCACCTTCCCCAGTAAATCCTGAACGCCCCTGCTGGACTCTGAGACATCCTGAACCTCCATTAGCCCATGTGCTGCCTTTGACTGTTCTTTACCATCTCCACTATGCCAAAAGCATCTCGACCCTTTCTGATATCTCCTGAGCGTCCGTTATCCCATCCAATACCCCCTCAGCGTGTCTGATATGCTTTCATGCTCCTGGAGCTCATTATCTTCTCAATCTCACTTTGTCTCTGACGTCTGTACTGTTCTTTGTCTTTGTCTTTGTCTCTGATATCTTGTGAAACTCCCTTACTCTTTTGCTGCCCGCCGCCCACTCCCCCATCCCCCACCCGCTGAAGCCTCCAAATCCACTTCATAACTCAATAACGCATTATACTCCGTCACAGTCACTGTGGAACCCCTCCCTTGCGACTTCACTGAGAACCCCTGAAAACATGAGTAACGTGTTTTTGGATAGTCATGCTTCAGCCTACTGTGCGTGGAAACGCCGGAGTTAACAGTACCTGTAAGAAAGTGAAGAGCAAACATGCATTTGAGAAGAGCTGACCAAAGTCTGTCTGGAGCTGCAAACATGAGGCAGGTTTTGTATTTTCAGTGATACTGTTGTTGTGTAAGCAGAAATTTAAAAAAAGAAAAATGAACAAAACGTAGGTGAAATCAAGCAGAATGTGTGCAGAGATATTTATTTCACCAGGATGTCATTGGTCACTTGGAATGAGAATTCAGGCAGCTCAGATCTTCCATTATCAACACCTCCCTGCAGAAACAGTTTGGGTGGAAATTATGACTTTGTTGATTTGAGCAAAAAGAGTGAGACAGCTCTGCGGCTTGTGGAAGGATGGGACTCATATGTTGGACTCTTGGATTGGTTAAAGAAAAGGAAAACACATCGAGTCTGAAATACAATATCAATGATGGTAAAACTCAGAGCCATGCATGCAGAGAGTAATGGATTAGTGGTCCGCTGCTTTAACCTCTCGGCTACTTCATGCCATGAACGCATCTCACAATGTTCTCTTATTTCTCACTGAAAATCATTACACTCAGAGGATAAACAGCAGGAATGGCAGCTTTCAACCACCAGTCAACAATATCAACAATGAGTTAGGTCACGCGTGGTGGCTGGACTGAGCGTTCAAAGGTGCTGGATTTAGGATCGAGTCTCTGCGAACCTCGATTCCCATCACTGTTATTGGTGTTATTCAAATGAAAGCAGTTGACTGCGGAACGTTCAGCAGAGTAGGCAGGTCTTTTGGAGAGATGCTCTTTATCAAATATATCTTCTTTTCACCAGCATTTAAGTGGCCTGTTTAAGATTACCATAGCGGATTTCCGGACGCTGTGACTGTACAATGGTTAATACTTTGCATAACAACGTCAACTCAAATCTGTAGCAAGCTTGCTTTCTGTCTGAAACATCTGTCACACCTGCTCATAGAACTTCAACAAGAAACCAAACATCACTCCATGTAAATGCATTAGTTCTTGATGTTCAAAACCTTTTCCTTTTATATCCTCGCACTTACACATGTCTGTAGTTCACCCTCCACCATGCAAACCTAACTCTGACACCAGTTTATTCTCCTGTCCAGTTTTAATGCTGATCTGCTTCCATTTCATTGACATTTTACTACGGCTGAGCCGTAGTCATTATGTTACACCGGTTTACCTTGCTCTGCTCCTACAGCTGCTCCTGGGGGGAGATGTTCCATCACAGCAATGTTCCTTTGTGACTTGAACTCAGTCATTATTCTGACTGTCTTCACAATGGATAAGCTCTGCAAAAAGAAGGCTGGCTTTTGGAAGGACAGCGGTTGGTTTGTTCACAAAATGTTCTTGGAGAATCTTCTGATCCAAGAGATGCTACCAAAGGAACTGGGTTTTGTTTACAGGGAGTTGGCGCTTTTGTCTAAGCAGTCGATGTGAGTGAGGGAAAGTGAGCGCTACATATCAACCTGGAGCAGTGTCTTGATGGTTTCGCCTTGTTTTCTCAAATCAGCCAATCCATGAGGAGATTTGGCAGACGTTTTCCAAATCAGTAATTGTTTTCTCACTGTAAACTCTTTCCTGGCAGAAGGGAAGGTAACCAGTGGAGAGATGTTTCAGGTGATTGGCACCGGCTCTATGCATTGGATGCCTACTGTACTAAATGCTTCTTTCAGTGCTTCCATTTGCTTGTGCCTAGTTTTGCCTGTTATTAACACATCCGAGTTTAACGTGCTCAGACTACGTCTCATTTCATGACAGCCTTATTTAAGGTGAATAGCATTGCACGTGTGTTACATTTCTCCTCAAACTGAAGGTCTGCTTCTAACATATTATGACCACTCATTGCTCGCTGCTCATTTGGTGCCTGAATATTAATTAATTCTGCCTCGTTGCTCATTACAAATTTTAATTTCTCCTGTACTCCCATCGTTTCGAAGGCATGTTACTTCATACAACTACACTTGGCTCACTCCAGAAATGAGCTGCCTTTAGAGAAATGGCCAGCACGTGCAATCACATTTTAAATAGCTGCTTTCTGTCTTGAACGGGAAATGCAGCCTGTCGTCCGGTGAAATGGGCACTTTTTCGCAGGTAATTCTTATTGCCTGGGTCTCTGTGAAAATGTTATTGTTTGTGTTTTTGCAAAGGTCGCTGCCAGCCCACTATGCTTTGAACATGTTCTTTATGAGAGTGTCCATCCCAAACTCGAAATGCAATTCAAATGAAATTTCTGCGGTGGCATTTGATATAACAGCATCTCACCTTTGGCGAATAAAATGCCTCTTTGAACAGAGAGAGTTGAGAGTATATTTGTAGAGGTGTCTCAAATCGTCAATTATTTCCACTGAGTGACTAAGAGGAACCTATTTCTAGTGACAAATAGCCACTAACTGGAGGACACAGATGCAAAGGTACCAGACACGACATGACAACATTTTAACAATGTGAGTCCCTGTGCTCTTCCGTGCAGTGCCCTATATCATTCACTTTAATTTAACCCAGAAGCTGGCCCCTCTATCTGTATACAATGGACGGCGCACCCTCTCTAAGTATAAACTGGACGGAACGCCCGCTCTATGTATAAAGTGGAAGGAGCTTCCTCTCTGAATGATCGGGACAGAGCTATTTCTCTATACATAATCTGGACGGAGCTCCCTCCCTATGCATAAAGTGGATGCAGATCCCTCTTTGCGTACAAACTGGACGGAGCTCCCTGTCTAAGTATAAAGCGGACGGAGCTCCCTCTCTATGTATAAAGTGGAAGGAGCTCCCTCTCTACGCATTAAGTGGAAGTAGCTCCCTCTCTATGTATAAAGTGGAAGGAGCTTCCTCTCTGTATAAACTGGACAGAGCTCCCTCGTTATTTATAAAGTGGACGGAGCTCCCTCTTTCTGCTTTCTGTGGAGGGAGCTCCGTCCAGCTTTTTACATAGACAGGGAGCTCCGTCCACTTTATCCATAGAGAGGGAGATCTGTCCAGTTTAAACATAAAGTGGGATCTCCCTCCAATTTATACATAGAAAGGGAGCTACCTCCACTTTGTACATAGAGAGGGAGCTCCGTCCAGTTTATACAGAGAGAGGGAGTTCCGTCCAGTTTATACATAGAGAGGGAGCTCCGTCCAGTTTATACATGGAGAGAGAGCTCCGTCCACTTTATACACAGAGAGGGAGCTCCGTCCTTTTTATACAAAGAGAGGCAGCTACTCCAGCTTATACATAGAGAGGGCGCTCCTCATAATTTATACATAGAGAGGGAGCTCCCTCCACTTTATATATAGAGAGGGAGCTCCCTCCATTTGATACATAGAGAGGGGGCTCCGTTTACTTTATACATAGAGAGGGAGCTCTGTCCAGTTAAGACAAAGAGAGGGACCTCCGTCCAGATTATACATAGAGAGGGAGCTCCGCACAGATTAGACATAGAGAGGGAGCTCCTTCCACTTTATACATAACAAGGGAGCTCTGTCCAGTTTATCCAGAGAGGAAGCTCCCTCCACTTTCTGCATCGAGAGGGAGCTCCGTCCAGTTTATACATGGAGAGAGAGCTCCGTCCACTTTATACAGAGAGATGGAGCTCCGTCCTGTTTATTCACAGAGAGGGAGCTCTGCCCAGTTTATACATGGAGCGGTAGCTCCTTCCTCTTTATACATAGACAGGGAGCTCCGTCCAGTTCACACATAGAGAGGGAGCTCCGTCCGTTTTATACATAGAGAGGGAGCTCCCTCCACTTTATACATAGAGAGGGAGCTCCCTTCACGCTATCCATAGAGAGGGAGCCCCCTCCACTTTATACATAGAGAGGGAGCTCCCTTCACGCTTTACATGGAGAGACAGCTCCCTCCAATTTATACAAAGAGAGGGAGCTTCGTCTACTTTATACATAGAGAGGGAGCACCGACCAGCTTATCGACAGAGAGGAAGCTGCTGCCAGTTTGTCCATTGAGAGGGAGCTCCGTCCAGGTTGTACATGGAGAGGGAGCTCCGTCCAGATTTATATAGAGAGGGATCTCCGTCCAGTTTATACACAGAGAGGGAGCTCCCTCCAATTTATATGTAGAGTGGGAACTCCCTCCACTTTTCCATAGAGAGGGAGCTCCCTCCACTTTATACATAGAGAGACAGGTCCCTCCACATTATACATAGTGAGGGAGCTGCCTCCACTTTATACATAGAGAGGCAGCTCCTTCCACGTTATACATAGAGGGACAGCTCCCTCCACGTTATACATAGAGAGAAAGCTCCCTCCACTTTATACATAGAGAGACAGCTCGCTCCACTTTATACGAAGAGAGGGAGCTCCGTCTACTTAATACACTGAGAGGGAGCTCCGTCCAGTTTATACAAAGCGAGGGACCTCCGTCCAGATTATACATGGAGAGGGAACTCCCTCCACTTTATACATAAAGAGTGAGCTCCGTTCAGTTTATACAGAGAGGGAGCTCCTTCCACTTTATACATAGAGAGGGAGCTCCTTCCACTTTATAAATAGAGAGGGAGCTCCATCCACTTTATACATAAGAAGGGAACTCCATCCACTTTAGACATAGAAAGGGAGCTCCCTCCACTTTACACATAGAGAGGGAGCTCCGTCCAGTTTACACATAGAGCGGGAGTTCCGTTCAGTTTATACATAGAGAGGGAGCTCCATCCACTTTATACAGAGTGAGGGAGCTCCGTCCTTTTTCTCCATAGCGAGGGAGCTCCGTCCAGTTTATACATAGAGAGAGCTGCGTCCACCTTATACATAGAGAGGAAGCTCAGTCCACTTTATACAGAGAGAGGGAGCTCCATCCACTTTATATATAGACAGGGAGCTCCCTCCACTTTATACATAGAGAGGGAGTTCCCTCCACTTTCTCCAGAGAGAGGGAGCACCCTCCACTATATAAAGAGAGAGGGAGCTCCCTCCACGTTAGACATAGAGAGACAGCTCCCTCCACTTTATACATAGAGAGGGAGCTGCCTCCACTTTATACATAGAAAGGGAGCACCCTCCACTTTACACATAGTGAGGGAGCTCCGTCCAGTTTATCCATAGAGAGGGTGCTCCATCCACTTTATACAAAGAGAGGGACCTCCGTCCAGATTATACATAAAGAGGGAGCTCCGTCCATTTTATACAGAGAGGGAGCTCCCTCCACTTTATACATAGAGAGTGAACTCTTTCCACTTTAAACATAGAGTGGGAGCTCCGTCGGGTTTATACATTGAGACGGGAGCTCTGTCCAGCTTATACATAGTGAGGGAGCTCCTTCCACTTTATACATGGAGAGGGAGCTCCCTATACTTTATGTATGGAGAGGGAGCTCCGTCCAGTTTATACATAGAGAGGGAGCTACTTCCACTTTATGCACAGAGAGGTTGCTCCATCCACTTTATACATAGAGAGGGAGCACCGTCCACTTTATACATAGAGAGGGAGCTCCGTCCAGTTAAAACATAGAGACGGAGCTCCGTCCAGTCAATACATAGAGAGGGAGCTTCCTCCACTTTATACATAGAGAGGGAGTTGCGTCCATTGTATACATAGAGAGGGAGCTCCGTCCAGTTTATACATGCAGAGGGAGCTAAATCCACTTTATACATAGAAAGAGAGCTCCCTCCACTTTATACACAGAGAGGGAGCTCCATCCAGTTTATACACAGAGAGGGAGCTGCGTCCAGTTTGTACACTGAGAGGGAGCTCCCTTCTGTTTATAGATAGAGAGGGAGTACCCTCCGCTTTAAACATCGGGAGGTAGCACTCTCCAGTTTAGACATAGAAAGAGAGCTCCCTCCACTTTATACACAGAGAGGGAGCTCCATCCAGTTAATACACAGAGAGGGAGCTGCGTCCAGTTTGTACACTGAGAGGGAGCTCCCTTCTGTTTATAGATAGAGAGGGAGTACCCTCCACTTTAAACATCGGGAGGTAGCACTCTCCAGTTTAGACATAGAGAGGGAGCTCCCTCCACATTATGCATGGAGCGGGAGGTCCGCCAATTTGTCCATTGAGAGGGAGCTGCCCCCACTTTGTCCATAGAGAAGGATCTCCGTCCAGTTTATAAATAGAGAGGGTGCTCCTTCCACTTTATACACAGAGAGGGACCTCCATCCAGTTTACACAAAGAGAGGGACCTCCGTCCAGATTATACATAGAGAGGGAGCTCCCTCCAATTTATACATAGAGAGGGAGCTCCCTCCACTATACATAGAGCGGGAGCTCTCTCCAGTTTATAAATAGAGAGGGAGCAATCCCCACTTTCTGCACAGAGAGGGAGCTCCGTCCAGGATATACATAGAGAGGGAGCTCCGTCCAGATCAAACATAGAGAGGGAGCTCACTCCAGTTTATACATAGAGAGGGAGCACACTCCACTTTATACATAGAGAGGGAGATCCGTCCAGTTCAAACATAGAGAGGGAGCTCACTCCAGTTTATGCATAGACAGGGAGCTCCCTCCACTTTATAAATAGAGCGGGAGTTGCGTCCAGTTTATACATGGAGAGGGAGCTCCCTCCACTTTATGCATAGAGAGGGAACGCCCTCCACTTTTTCATCGAGAGGGAGCACCGTCCAGTATAAACATAGGGAGGGAGCTCCGTCCATTTGATACATAGAGAGGGAGCTTCGTCCAGTTTATACATAGAGCGGGAGCTCCGTCCACTTTTTACATAGAGAGGTAGCTCCCTCCACTTTATGCAATGAGACGGAGTTCCGTCCACTTTTTACATAAAGAGGGAGCTCCGTACAGTTCATACATAGAGAGGGAGCTCCCTCCAATTTATACAAAAACAGGGAGCACACTCCACCTTGTTCATAGAGAGTGGGAGCTCCGTCCTGTTCATACATAGAGAGGGAGCTCCCTCCAATTTATACAAAAACAGGGAGCACACTCCACCTTGTTCATAGAGAGTGGGAGCTCCATCCTGTTTATACATAGAGAGGGAGCTCCATCCAGTTTATACATGGAGAGGGAGCTCCATCCGGTTTATACATAGAGAGGGAGCTCCGTCCACCTTATCCATTGAGAGGGAGCTCCGTCCACTTTATACATGGAGAGGGAGCTACGTCCAGTTTCTACATAGAGAGGGGGCTCCGACCACTTTATACATAGAGAGGGAGCTACGTCCAGTTTCTACATAGAGAGGGGGCTCCGTCCACTTTATGCATGGATAGGAAGCTCCGTCCCGTTTGCACGCAGAGAGGGTGCTCCCTTCACTTTATACATAGAGAGGGTGCTCCCTCCACTTCATACATAGAGAGGGAGCTCCGCCTGCATTATACATAGGGAGGGAGCACTGTCCAGTTTATGCACAGAGAGGGAGCTCCGTCCACTTTATACATAGAGAGGGAGCTCCGTCCACTTTATACATCGAGAGGGAGCTCCTTCCTGTTTATCCATGGAGAGGGAACTGCTTCCACTTTATCCGCAGAGAGAGAGAGCTCCCTCCACATCATACATAGAGAGGGCGCTCCCTCCACTTTATACATAGAGAGGGAGCTCCCTCCACTATACATAGAGCGGGAGCTCCCTCCACATTATACATAGAGGGGGAGCTCCGTCCAGTTTATACATAAAGAGGGAGCTCCCTCCAGTTTATAAACAGAGAGGGAGTGAAGGAGCTCCGTCCACTTTATACATTGAGAGGGAGCTCCGTCCACCTTATCCATAGAGAGGGATCCCGTCCACTTTATACATAGAGAGGGAGCTACGTCCAGTTTCTACATAGAGAGGGGGCTCCGTCCACTTTATGCATGGATAGGAAGCTCCGTCCCGTTTGCACGCAGAGATGGTGCTCCCTTCAATTTATACATAGAGAGGGAGCTCCCTCCACTTCATACATAGAGAGGGAGCTCCGCCTGCATTATACATAGGGAGGAAGCACTGTCCAATTTATGCATAGAGAGGGAGCTCCGTCCACTTTATGCACAGAGAGGGAGCTCCGTCCACTTTATACATAGAGAGGGAGCTCCGTCCACTTTATACATCGAGAGGGAGCTCCTTCCTGTTTATACATGGAGAGGGAACTGCTTCCACGTTATACGTAGGGAGAGAGCTCCCTCCACATTATACATAGAGAGGGCGCTCCCTCCACTTTATACATAGAGAGGGAGCTCCCTCCACTATACATGGAGCGGGAGCTCCCTCCACATTATACATAGAGGGGGAGCTCCGTCCAGTTTATAAACAGAGAGGGAGTGAGGGAGCTCCGTCCACTTTATACATTGAGAGGGAGCTGCGTCCAGTTCCTACATGGAGAGGGAGCTCCGTCCACTTTATACATGGAGAGGGATCTCCGTAAAGTTTACACGCAGAAATGGAGTTCCATCCAGTTTATACATAGCGAGGGAGCTGCCTCCACTTTGTCCATAGAGTGGGAGCACCGTCCATTTTATGCATGAATAGGGAGCTCCGTCCCGTTTGCACGCAGAGAGGGTGTTTTCTTCATTTTATAGATAGAGAGGGAGTTCCCTCCACTTCATACATAGAGAGGGAGCTCCACCTACATTACACATAGGGAGGGAGCACTGTCCATTTTATGCATAGAGAGGGAGCCCCGTCCAGTTTATGCATCGAGAGGGAGCTCCGTCCACTTTATACATAGAGAGGGAGCTCCGTCCACTTCATACATAGAGAGGGAGCTCCTTCCTGTTTCTGCATGGCGAGGGAGCTCCTTCCACTTTATACGTCGAGAGAGAGCTCCCTCCACATTATACATAGAGCGGGAGCTCCCTCCACTATACATAGAGCGGGAGCTCCCTCCACTTTATACATAGAGGGGGAGCTTCGTCCAGTTTATACATAGAGAGGGAGCTCCCTCCAGTTTATAAATAGAGAGGGAGCAATCTCCACTTTCTGCAAAGAGAGGGAGCTCCGTGCAGTTTATACATAGAGTAGGAGATCCGTCCAGTTCAAACATAGAGAGGGAGCTCCCTCCAGTTTATACATAGAGAGGGAGCACACTCCACTTTATGCATAGAGAGGGAGCTCCGTCCAGTTTATACATAGAGAGGGAGCTCCGTACGTTTATACTTAGAAAGGGAACTCCGTCCAGTTTATACATAGAGAGGGAGCTCCTTCCACTTTATACAAAGAGAGGGAACTCCGTCCAGCTTATTCATAGAGAGGGAGCTCCGTCCGGTTTATACATAGAGAGGGAGCTCCATCCAGTTTTGACATAGAGAGGGTGCTCCCTCCACTTTATACATAGAGATGGAGCTGCCTCCACTTCGTACATTGAGAGGGAGCTCCGACCAGTTTATACTTCGAGAGAGAGCTCCCTCCACTTTATAGAGAGAGGGAGCTCCGTCCAGTTTTTAAATAGAGAGGGAGCTCCCTCCGCTTCATACAGGGAACGGAAACTCCCTCCACATTGTCCATAGAGAGGGTCCTGCCTCCACTTTTTCCATAGAGAGGGAGCTCCGTCCAGGTTATACGCAGAGAGGGAGCTCCGTCCACTTTATACATAGAGAGGGAGCTCTGTCCAGTTTATACATAGACAGGGAGATCCCTTCACTTTATACATAGAGAGGGAGCTCCGTCCCGTTCATGCATAGAGAGGGAGTTCCGTCCAATTCATACAGAGAGCGGGAGCTCCCTGCACTTAATACATAGAGAGGGAGCTCCGTCCAGTCTATCCACAGAGAGGGAGCTGCCTCCACTTTGTCCATAGAGAGGGAGCTGCCTCCACTTTGTCCATAGAGAGTGAGCTCCGTCCAGTTTATACCCAGAGAGGGAGCTCCGTCCACTTTATACATAGAGAGGGAGCTCCATCCAGTTTATACATAGAGACGGAGCTCCGTCCTGTTCACGCATAGAGAGGGATTTCCGTCCAATTTATACAGAGAGAGGGAGCTCCCTCCACTTTATACATAGAGAGGGAGCTCCGTCCAGTTTATCCATAGAGTGGGAGCTGCCTCCACTTTGTCCATAGAGAGGGAGCTGCCTCCACTTTGTCCATAGAGAGTGAGCTCCGTCCAGTTTATACCCAGAGAGGGAGCTCCGTCCACTTTATACCCAGAGAGGGAGCTCCATTCACTTTATAAATAGAGAGGGAGCTCCGTCCCGTTCACGCATAGAGAGGGAGTTCCGTCCAATGTATACAGAGAGAGGGAGCTCCCTCCAATTGATACATAGTGAGGGAGCTCCGTCCAGTTTATACAGAGAGAGGGAGCTCCTTCCACTAAAACAATGGAGAGGGAGCTCCCTCCACTTTATGCGTAGAGAGGGAGCTCCCTCCATTTTATACATAGAGAGGGAGCTCCGTCCACTTTATACATGGAGAGGGATCTCCGTAAAGTTTACACGCAGAAATGGAGTTCCATCCAGTTTATACATAGCGAGGGAGCTGCCTCCACTTTGTCCATAGAGAGGGAGCACCGTCCATTTTATGCATGGATAGGGAGCTCCGTCCCGTTTGCACGCAGAGAGGGTGTTCCATTCATTTTATACATAGAGAGGGAGTTCCCTCCACTTCATACATAGAGAGGGAGCTCCACCTACATTACACATAGGGAGGGAGCACTGTCCATTTTATGCATAGAGAGGGAGCCCCGTCCAGTTTATGCATCGAGAGGGAGCTCCGTCCACTTTATACATAGAGAGGGAGCTCCGTCCACTTCATACATAGAGAGGGAGCTCCTTCCTGTTTCTGCATGGAGAGGGAGCTCCTTCCACTTTATATGTCGAGAGAGAGCACCCTCCACATTATACATAGAGCGGGAGCTCCCTCCACTATACATAGAGCGGGAGCTCCCTCCACTTTATACATAGAGGGGGAGCTCCGTCCAGTTTATACATCGAGAGGGAGCTCCCTCCAGTTTATAAATAGAGAGGGAGCAATCTCAACTTTCTGCAAAGAGAGGGAGCTCCGTGCAGTTTATACATAGAGTAGGAGATCCGTCCAGTTCAAACATAGAGAGGGAGCTCCCTCCAGTTTATGCATAGAGAGGGAGCACACTCCACTTTATGCATAGAGAGGGAGCTCCGTCCAGTTTATACATAGAGAGGGAGCTCCGTACGTTTATACTTAGAAAGGGAACTCCGTCCAGTTTATACATAGAGAGGGAGCTCCTTCCACTTTATACATAGAGAGGGAACTCCGTCCAGCTTATTCATAGAGAGGGAGCTCCGTCCGGTTTATACATAGAGAGGGAGCTCCATCCAGTTTTGACATAGAGAGGGTGCTCCCTCCACTTTATGCATAGAGATGGAGCTGCCTCCACTTCATACATAGAGAGGGAGCTCTGTCCAGTTTATACATAGAGAGGGAGATCCGTTCACTTCATACATAGAGAGGGAGCTCCGTCCCGTTCATGCAAAGAGAGGGAGTTCCGTCCAATTCATACAGAGAGCGGGAGCTCCCTGCACTTAATACATAGAGAGGGAGCTCCGTCCAGTCTATCCACAGAGAGGGAGCTGCCTCCACTTTGTCCATGGAGAGGGAGCTGCCTCCACTTTGTCCATAGAGTGTGAGCTCCGTCCAGTTTATACCCAGAGAGGGAGCTCCGTCCACTTTATACATAGAGAGGGAGCTCCATCCAGTTTATACATAGAGAGGGAGCTCCGTCCTGTTCACGCATAGAGAGGGATTTCCGTCCAATTTATACAGAGAGAGGGAGCGCCCTCCACTTTATACATAGAGAGGGAGCTCCGTCCAGTTTATCCATAGAGTGGGAGCTGCCTCCACTTTGTCCATAGAGAGGGAGCTGCCTCCACTTTGTCCATCGAGAGGCAGTTCCGTCCAGTTTATACCCAGAGAGGGAGCTCCATTCACTTTATAAATAGAGAGGGAGCTCCGTCCCGTTCACGCATAGAGAGGGAGTTCCGTCCAATTTATACAGAGAGAGGGAGCTCCCTCCAATTGATACATAGTGAGGGAGCTCCGTCCAGTTTATACAGAGAGAGGGAGCTCCTTCCACTAAAACAATGGAGAGGGAGCTCCCTCCACTTTATGCATGGAGATGGAGGTCCGCCAATTTGCCCATAGAGAGGGTGCTGCCTCCACTTTGTCCATGGAGAAGGAGCTCCGTCCAGTTTATAAATAGAGAGAGAGCTCCCTCCACATTATACGTAGAGATGGAGCTCCCTTCATTTATACATAGATCGGGAGTTTCCTCCACTTTATACAGAGAGGGGGAGCTCTGTCCAGTTTATACATAGAGAGGGAGCTCCGTCCAGCTTTTACATACAGAGGGAGCTCCCTCCAATTTCTACATAGAGAGGGACTTCAGTCCGGTTTATAAACAGAGAGGGAGATCCCTCCACTTGAAACATGGAGTGGGAGTTCCGTCCAGTTTATACATAGAGAGGGAGCACCCTCCACTTTATTCATAGAGAGGGAGCTCCGTCCCGTTCACGCATAGAGAGGGAGTTCCATCCAATTTATACAGACAGAGGGAGCTCCCACCACTTTATACATAGATAGGGAGCTCCCTCCACTTGATACATAGTGAGGGAGCTCCGTCCAGTTTATACAGAGAGAGGGAGCTCCTTCCACTAAAACAATGGAGAGGGAGCTCCCTCCACTTTATGCGTAGAGAGGGGGCTCCCTCCATTTTATACATAGAGAGGGAGCTACATCCACTTTGTACACAGAGAGGGAGCTCCGTCCAGTTTATACATAGAGAGGGAGCACCGTCCAGTTTGTCCATAGAGAGGGAGCTGCCTCCACTTTGTTCATAGAGAGGGAGCTCCGTCCAGTTCATACCCAGAGAGGGAGCTCTGCCCACTTTGCACATGGAGAGGGAGCTCCGTCCAGTTTATACATAGAGAGGAAGCTCCGTCCATTTTATGCATAGAGAGGGATCATCCTACGCTATATACAGAGAGAGGGACCTCCCTCCAGTTTATACATGGAGAGGGAGATCCCACCACTTCATACATGGAGTGGGAGTTCCGTCCAGTTTATACATAGAGAGGGAGCTCCCCCCACTTTATACTTTGAGAGGAAGCTCCGTCCCGTTCATACATAGAGAGGGAGTTCCCTCCAATTTATACAGAGAGAGGGAGCTCCCTCCACTTTATGCATAGCGAGGGAGCTCCGTCTAGTTTATACATAGACAGGGAGCCCCGTCGACTTTATGCATAGAGAGGGAGCTCCGTCCGGGTCATACAAAGAGAGGGAGCTCCGTCCAGTTTATACATAGAGGGGGAGCTACTTCCACTTAAAACATGGAGAGGGAGCTCCCTCCACAATATTCGTAGATAGAGTGCTCCCTCCACTTTATACATAGAGAGGGGGCACACTCCACTTTATAATAGAGGGTGCACCCTCCACTTTATACAGACCGAGGGAGCTCCCTCCACATTATGCATGGAGATGGAGGTCCGCCAATTTGCCCATAGAGAGGGTGCTGCCTCCACTTTGTCCATGGAGAAGGAGCTCCGTCCAGTTTATAAATAGAGAGAGAGCTCCCTCCACATTATACGTAGAGATGGAGCTCCCTTCATTTATACATAGATCGGGAGTTTCCTCCACTTTATACAGAGAGGGGGAGCTCCGTCCAGTTTATACATAGAGAGGGAGCTCCGTCCAGTTTTTACATACAGAGGGAACTCCCTCCAATTTCTACATAGAGAGGGACTTCAGTCCGGTTTATAAACAGAGAGGGAGATCCCTCCACTTTATACATGGAGTGGGAGTTCCGTCCAGTTTATACATAGAGAGGGAGCACCCTCCACTTTATTCATAGAGAGGGAGCTCCGTCCCGTTCACGCATAGAGAGGGAGTTCCATCCAATTTATACAGACAGAGGGAGCTCCCACCACGTTATACATAGATAGGGAGCCCCGTCCACTTGATACATAGTGAGGGAGCTCCGTCCAGTTTATACAGAGAGAGGGAGCTCCTTCCACTTAAACAATGGAGAGGGAGCTCCCTCCACTTTATACATAGAGAGGGAGCTCCATTCACTTTATACACAGAGAGGGAGCTCCGTCCAGTTTATACATAGAGAGGGAGCACCGTCCAGTTTGTCCGTAGAGAGGGAGCTGCCTCCACTTTGTTCAAAGAGAGGGAGCTCCGTCCAGTTCATACCCAGAGAGGGAGCTCTGCCCACTTTACACATGGAGAGGGAGCTCCATCCAGTTTATACATAGAGAGGGAGCTCCGTCCACTTTATACATAGAGAGGGGTTATCCTACGCTATATACAGAGAGAGGGACCTCCCTCCAGTTTATACATAGAAAGGGAGTTCCCTCCAATTTATACAGAGAGAGGGAGCTCCATCAACTTTATATATAGCGAGGGAGCTCCGTCCAGTTTATACAGAGATTGGGAGCCCCGTCGACTTTATACAAAGAGAGGGAGCTCCGTCCAGTTTATACATAGAGAGGGAGCTCCTTCCACTTAAAACATGGAGAGGGAGCTCCCTCCACATTATACGTAGAGAGGGAGCTCCCTCCACTTTATACATAGAGAGGGAGCTCCGTCCAGTTTTTACATAGAGACGAAGCACCCTCCACTTTATACATAGAGAGGGAGCTCCGTCCAGTTCATCCATAGAGCGGGATCACACTCCACTTTATACAGAGAGAGGGAGCTCCGTCCAGTTTATGCAGAGAGAGGGAGCTCCGTCCAGTTTCTTCACAGAGAGGGAGCTCCTTCCAGTTCATACATACAGAGGGTGCTAAGTCCACTTTATACATCGAGAGGGAGCTCCGTCCAGTTTATACATAGAGAGGGAGCACCGTCCAGTTTAGACAGAGAGCGGGAGCTCCGTCCACTTTATGCAAAGAGATGGAGCTCCGTCCAGTTCATACATGGAGAGGGTGCACCGTCCAGTTTATACAGAGAGCGGGAGCTCGTCCAGTTTATCCATAGAGATGGAGCTTCCTCCGCTTTATAGAGAGATCGGGAGCTCCCTCCACTTTATGCATAGAGATGGAGCTCCTTCCAGTTCATACATGGAGAGGGAGCTCCCTCCACTTTATAGATAGAGAGGGCGCTCCGTCCAGTTTATACATCGAGAGGGAGCTCCATTGAGTTCATACAAAGAGTGGGAGCTCCCTCCTATATATACATAGAGAGGGGGCTCCGTCCAGTTTATACATAGAGAGGGAGCTCGGTCCAGTTTATAAATAGAGTGAGCTCGTTCCAGTTTATACATAGAGAGGCTGCTCCCTCCACTTTAGACATAGAGAGGGAGCTTAGTGCACTTTATGCACAGAGATGGAGCTCCGTCCAGTTTCTACATGGAGAGGGAGCTCCGTCCGGTTTATACAAAAAGACAGAACACCCTCCACTTTGTCCATAGAGAGGCAGCTCCGTCCAGTTTATAGATCGAGAGTGAGCTCCGTCCAATTTATGCATAGAGAGGGAGCTCCGTTCTGTTGATACATAGAGAGGGAGCTCCGTCCACTTTATACATAGAGAGGCAGCTGTGTCCACTTTCTACATAGCGAGAGAGTTCCGTCCAGTTTATAGATCGAGACGGAGCTCCGCCCAGTTTTTACATAGAGAGGGAGCTCCGTTCTGTTGATACATGGAGAGGGAGCTCCGTCCACTTTAGACTAAGAGAAGGAGCTCCGTCCAGTTTATAGATCGAGAGGGAGCTCCGTCCAGTTTATCCACAGAGATTTAGATGCCTCCACTTTGTCCATAGAGAGGGAGCTCCGTGCAGTTTATGCATAGAGAGGGAGCTCCGTTCAGTTGATACATCGAGAGGGAGCACCGTCCACTTTATACATAGAGCGGGAGCTACGTTCTGTTGATACATAGAGAGGGAGCTCCCTCCACTTTATACATGGACTGGGAGCTCCGCCAGTTTATCCAGAGAGAGGGTGCACAGTCCTGTTTATCTACAGAGAGGGATATGCCGCCACTTTTTCCATAGAGTGGGAGCTCCGTCCATTTTATACATAGAGAGGGGCGTCCGTCCAGTTCATACATGGCGAGGGAGCTCTGTCCACTATATACATAGAGAGCTAGCTCCGTCCATTTTATACATAGAGAGGGAGCTCCGTCCACTGTAAACATGGAGAGGGAGCTCCTTCCAGTTTATACAAAGAGAGGGAGCTCCGTCCAGGATATACATAGAGAGGGAGCTCCGTCCAGATCAAACATAGAGAGGGAGCTCACTCCAGTTTATACATAGAGAGGGAGCACACTCCACTTTATACATAGAGAGGGAGATCCGTCCAGTTTATACATAGAGAGGGAGCTCCGTCCACTTTATACATAAAAAGGGAGCACCCACCACTTTATACGGAGAGAGGGAGCTCCGTCCAGGATATACATAGAGAGGGAGCTCCGTCCAGTTCAAACATAGAGAGGGTGCTCACTCCAATTTATGCATAGACAGGGAGCTCCCTCCACTGTATAAATAGAGCGGGAGTTGCGTCCAGTTTATACATGGAGAGGGAGCTCCGTCCACTTTATACAAAGAGAGGGAGCTCCCTCCACTTTATGCATAGAGAGGGAACGCCCTCCACTTTTTCATCGAGAGGGAGCACCGTCCAGTATAAACATAGGGAGGGAGCTCCGTCCATTTGATACATAGAGAGGGAGCTTCGTCCAGTTTATACATAGAGCGGGAGCTCCGTCCACTTTATACATAGAGAGGTAGCTCCCTCCACTTTATGCAATGAGAGGGAGTTCCCTCCACTTTATACATAAAGAGGGAGCTCCGTACAGTTCATACATAGAGAGGGAGCTCCCTCCAATTTATACAAAAACAAAAAGCACACTCCACCTTGTTCATAGAGAGTGGGAGCTCCGTCCTGTTCATACATAGAGAGGGAGCTCCCTCCAATTTATACAAAAACAGGGAGCACACTTCACCTTGTTCATGGAGAGTGGGAGCTCCGTCCTGTTTATACATAGAGAGGGAGCTCCATCCAGTTTATACATGGAGAGGGAGCTCCATCCGGTTTATACATAGAGAGGGTGCTCCGTCCACCTTATCCATAGAGAGGGAGCTCCGTCCACTTTATACATGCAGAGGGAGCTACGTCCAGTTTCTACATAGAGAGGGGGCTACGTCCACTTTATACATAGAGCGGGAGCTACGTCCAGTTTCTACATAGAGAGGGGGCTCCGTCCACTTTATGCATGGATAGGAAGCTCCGTCCCGTTTGCACGCAGAGAGGGTGCTCCCTCCACTTCATACATAGAGAGGGAGCTCCGCCTGCATTATACATAGGGAGGGAGCACTGTCCAGTTTATGCATAGAGAGGGAGCTCCGTCCAGTTTATGCACAGAGCGGGAGCTCCGTCCACTTTATACATAGAGAGGGAGCTCCGTCCACTTTATACATCGAGAGGGAGTTCCTTCCTGTTTATCCATGGAGAGGGAACTGCTTCCACGTTATACGTAGAGCGAGAGCTCCCTCCACATTATACATAGAGAGGGCGCTCCCTCCACTTTATACAAAGAGAGGGAGCTCCCTCCACTATACATAGAGTGGGAGCTCCCTCCACATTATACATAGAGGGAGAGCTCCGTCCAGTTTATACATAAAGAGGGAGCTCCCTCCAGTTTATAAACAGAGAGGGAGTGAGGGAGCTCCGTCCACTTTATACATTGAGAGGGAGCTGCGTCCAGTTCCGACATAGAGAGGGAGCTCCGTCCACTTTATACATGGAGAGGGATCTCCGTAAAGTTTACACGCAGAAATGGAGTTCCATCCAGTTTATACATAGCGAGGGAGCTGCCTGCACTTTGTCCATAGAGAGGGAGCACAGTCCATTTTATGCATGGATTGGGAGCTCCGTCCCGTTTGCACGCAGAGAGAGTGTTCCCCTCACTTAATCCGGAGAGAGAGATCTCCCTCCACATTATACATCGAGAGGGCGCTCCCTCCACTTTATACATGGAGAGGGAGCTCCCTCCACTATACATAGAGCGGGAGCTCCCTCCACATTATACATAGAGGGGGAGCTCCATCCAGTTTATACATAAAGAGGGAGCTCCCTCCAGTTTATAAACAGAGAGGGAGTGAAGGAGCTCCGTCCACTTTATACATTGAGAGGGAGCTGCGTCCAGTTTCTACATAGAGAGGGAGCTCTGTCCACTTTATACATAGAGAGGGGGCTCCATCCAATTTATGCATGGATAGGAAGCTCCGTCCCGTTTGCACGCAGAGAGGGTGCTCCCTTCACTATATACATAGCGAGGGAGCTCCCTCCACTTCATACATAGAGAGGGAGCTCCGCCTGCATTATACATAGGGAGGAAGCACTGTCCAGTTTATGCATAGAGAGGGAGCTCCGTCCACTTTATGCACAGAGAGGGAGCTCCGTCCAGTTCAAACATAGAGAGGGAGCTCCGTCCACTTTATACATCGAGAGGGAGCTCCTTCCTGTTTATACATGGAGAGGGAACTGCATCCACTTTATCCGTAGAGAGAGAGCTCCCTCCACATTATACATAGAGAGGGCGCTCCCTCCACATTATACATAGAGAGGGAGCTCCCTCCACTATACATAGAGCGGGAGCTCCCTCCGCATTATACATAGAGGGGGAGCTCCGTCCAGTTTATACATAAAGAGGGAGCTCCCTCCAGTTTATAAACAGAGAGGGAGTGAGGGAGATCCGTCCACTTTATACATTGAGAGGGAGCTGCGTCCAGTTCCTACATAGAGAGGGAGCTCCGTCCACTTTATACATGGAGAGGGATCTCCGTAAAGTTTACACGCAGAAATGGAGTTCCATCCAGTTTATACATAGCGAGGGAGCTGCCTCCACTTTGTCCATAGAGAGGGAGCACCGTCCATTTTATGCATGGATAGGGAGCTCCGTCCCTCTTGCACGCAGAGAGGGTGTTCCCTTCATTTTATACATAGAGAGGGAGTTCCCTCCACTTCATACATAGAGAGGGAGCTCCACCTACATTACACATAGGGAGGGAGCACTGTCCATTTTATGCATAGAGAGGGAGCCCCGTCCAGTTTATGCATCGAGAGGGAGCTCCGTCCACTTTATACATAGAGAGGGAGCTCCGTCCACTTCATACATAGAGAGGGAGCTCCTTCCTGTTTCTGCATGGAGAGGGAGCTCCTTCCACTTTATACGTCGAGAGAGAGCTCCCTCCACATTATACATAGAGCGGGAGCTCCCTCCACTATACATAGAGCGGGAGCTCCCTCCACTTTATACATAGAGGGGGAGCTCCGTCCAGTTTATACATAGAGAGGGAGCTCCCTCCAGTTTATAAATAGAGAGGGAGCAATCTCCACTTTCTGCAAAGAGAGGGAGCTCCGTGCAGTTTATACATAGAGTAGGAGATCCGTCCAGTTCAAACATAGAGAGGGAGCTCCCTCCAGTTTACACATAGAGAGGGAGCACACTCCACTTTATGCATAGAGAGGGAGCTCCGTCCAATTTATACATCGAGAGGGAGCTCCGTCCATTTATACTTAGAAAGGGAACTCCTTCCACTTTATACAGAGAGAGGTAACTCCGTCCAGCTTATTCATAGAGAGGGAGCTCCGTCCGGTTTATACATAGAGAGGGAGCTCCATCCAGTTTTGACATAGAGAGGGTGCTCCCTCCACTTTATGCATAGAGATGGAGCTGCCTCCACTTCATACATTGAGAGGGAGCTCCGTCCAGTTTATACTTCGAGAGAGAGCTCCCTCCACTTTATACATGGAGTGGGAGTTCCGTCCAGTTTATACATAGAGAGGGAGCACCCTCCACTTTATTCATAGAGAGGGAGCTCCGTCCCGTTCACGCATAGAGAGGGAGTTCCATCCAATTTATACAGACAGAGGGAGCTCCCACCACTTTATACATAGATAGGGAGCCCCGTCCACTTGATACATAGTGAGCGAGCTCCGTCCAGTTTATACAGAGAGAGGGAGCTCCTTCCACTTAAACAATGGAGAGGGAGCTTCCTCTACTTTATGCATAGAGAGGGAGCTCCATCCACTTTATACACAGAAAGGGAGCTCCGTCCAGTTTATACATAGAGAGGGAGCACCGTCCAGTTTGTCCGTAGAGAGGGAGCTGCCTCCACTTTGTTCAAAGAAAGGGAGCTCCGTCCAGTTCATACCCAGAGAGGGAGCTCTGCCCACTTTACACATGGAGAGGGAGCTCCATCCAGTTTATACATAGAGAGGGAGCTCCGTCCACTTTATACATAGAGAGGGATTATCCTACGCTATATACAGAGAGTGGGACCTCCCTCCAGTTTATACATAGAAAGGGAGTTCCCTCCAATTTATGCAGAGAGAGGGAGCTCCATCAACTTTATATCTAGCGAGGGAGCTCCGTCCAGTTTATACATGGATTGGGAGCCCCGTCGACTTTATACAAAGAGAGGGAGCTCCGTCCAGTGTATACATAGAGAGGGAGCTCCTTCCACTTAAAACATGGAGAGGGAGCTCCCTCCACATTATACGTAGAGAGGGAGCTGCCTCCACTTTGTCCATAGAGAAGGAGCTCCGTCCAGTTTATAAATAGAGAGGGAGCTCCCTGCACATTATACGTAGAGAGCGAGCTCCCTTCAAATTATACATAGAGAGGGAGCTCCCTCCACTTTATACATAGGGCGGGAGTTGCCTCCACTTTATACAGAGAGGGGGCGCTCCGTCCAGTTTATACATAGAGAGGGAGCTCCGTCCAGTTTTTACATAGAGACGAAGCACCCTCCACTTTATACATAGAGAGGGAGCTCCGTCCAGTTCATCCATAGAGAGGGATCACACTCCACTTTATACAGAGAGAGGGAGCTCCGTCCACTTTATGCAAAGCGATGGATCTCCGTCCAGTTCATACATGGAGAGGGTGCACCGTCCAGTTTATACAGAGAGCGGGAGCTCGTCCAGTTTATCCATAGAGAGGGAGCTCCCTCCGCTTTATAGAGAGAGCGGGAGCTCCCTCCACTTTATGCATAGAGATGGAGCTCCTTCCAGTTCATACATGGAGAGGGAGCTCCCTCCACTTTATAGATAGAGAGGGCGCTCCGTCCAGTTTATACATCGAGAGGGAGCTCCATCGAGTTCATACAAAGAGTGGGAGCTCCCTCCTATATATACATAGAGAGGGAGCTCCCTCCACTTGATACATCGAGAGGAAGCTCCGTCCAGTTCATACATAGAGACGAAGCTCCCTCCACTCTAAACATAGAGAGGGGGCTCCGTCCAGTTTATACATAGAGAGGGAGCTCGGTCCAGTTTATAAATAGTTTGAGCTCGTTCCAGTTTATACATAGAGAGGCTGCTCCCTCCACTTTAGACATAGAGAGGGAGCTTCGTCCACTTTATGCACAGAGAGGGAGCTCCGTCCAGTTTCTACATAGAGAGGGAGCTCCGTCCAGTTTATCGATCGAGAGTGAGCTCCGTCCAATTTATGCATAGAGAGGGAGCTCCGTTCTGTTGATACACAGAGAGGGAGCTCCGTCCACTTTATACTTAGAGAGGGAGCTCCGTCCAGTTTATCGATCGAGAGGGAGCTCCGTCCAGTTTATACATAGAGAGGCAGCTGTGTCCACTTTCTACATAGAGAGAGCGTTCCGTCCAGTTTATAGATCGAGAGTGAGCTCCGTCCAATTTATGCATAGAGAGGGAGCTCAGTTCTGTTGATACATGGAGAGGGAGCTCCGTCCACTTTAGACTTAGAGAAGGAGCTCCGTCCAGTTTATAGATCGAGAGGGAGCTCCGTCCAGTTTATCCACAGAGATTTAGATGCCTCCACTTTGTCCAAAGAGAGGGAGCTCCGTGCAGTTTATGCATAGAGAGGGAGCTCCGTTCAGTTGATACATCGAGAGGGAGCTCCGTCCACTTTATACATAGAGCGGGAGCTCCGTTCTGTTGATACATAGAGAGGGAGCTCCCTCCACTTTATACATGGACTGGGAGCTCCGTCCATTTTATACATAGAGAGGGAGCTCCCTCCACTTTATATGTAGGGAGGGAGCTCCGCCAGTTTATCCAGAGAGAGGGTGCACAGTCCAGTTTATCTACAGAGAGGGATATGCCGCCACTTTTTCCATAGAGTGGGAGCTCCGTCCATTTTATACATAGAGAGGGGCGTCCGTCCAGTTTATACATGGCGAGGGAGCTCTGTCCACTTTATACATAGAGAGTTAGCTCCGTCCATTTTATACATAGAGAGGGAGCTCCGTCCACTGTAAACATGGAGAGGGAGCTCCTTCCAGTTTATACAAAGAGAGGGAGCTCCGTCCAGTTTATACAACGAGAGTGAGCTCCGTCCAGTTTATACATCGATTGGGAGCTTCGTCCACTTTATACATAGCGAGGGAGCTCTGTCCAGTTTATACATAGAGAGGGTGCACAGTCCAGTTTATCCACAGAGAGGGATGTGCCTCCACTTTTTGCGTAGAGTGGGAGCTCCGTCCATTCTGTACAAAGAGAGGGAGCTCTGTCCAGTTTATACATAGAGAGGGTGCACAGTCCAGTTTATCCACAGAGAGGGATGTGCCTCCACTTTTTCCGTAGAGTGGGAGCTCCGTCCATTCTGTACATGGAGAGGGAGCTCCGTCCAGTTTATACATAGAAAGGGAGCTCTGTCCACATTATACATCGAGAGCTATGGATAAAGTAGTGGAAGTTCCCCCTCTTTCTGTAAAGTGGAGGGAGCTCCCTCTCTCTGTATAAAATGGAGAGAGCTCCCTCTTTATGAAAAAATTGGAAGGAGCTCCCTCTCTATGTACAAAGTGGAGGGATCTCCCTCTTTATGCATAAATTGGAGAGAACTACCTCTCCATGTGTGAAGTGGATGGAGCTCCCTCACTTTGCAAAATGTGGAGGGTGCGCACTCGTTATGATTAAATTGGAGGGAGCTCCCTCTCTATGTATCAAGTGGATGGAGCTCCCTCTCTATGAATAAAGTGGAGGGAGCTCCCTCTCTATGTTTAAAGTGGTGGGAGCTCCCTCTGTATGCATAAAGTGGAGGGAGCTCCCTCTCTATATCCAATGTGGCAGGAGCTCCCTCTCTGCGTATAAAGTGGAGGGAGATCCCTCTCTATGTACCTAGCGGAGGAAGCTCAGTTTCTATGTATAAAGTAGAGGAGGTTCCCCCTCTATCTGTAAAGTGGAGGGAGCTCCCACGCTATGTATTAAATGGAGAGAGCTCCCTCTCTACGTATAAAGTGGAGGGAGCTCCCTCTCTATGTATAAACTGGACGGAGCTCCCTCTCCATGTATAAACTGGACGGAGCTCCCTCTCAATGTATAAAGTGCAGGGAGATCCCACTCTATGGAAAAAGTGGAGGCATATCCCTCTCTGTGGATAAACTGGACTGTGCACCCTCTCTATGTATAAACTGGACAGAGTTCCCTCGCTATGTGTAACGTGGACGGACCTCCCTCTCTACCTATAAAGTGGAGGGATCTCCCTCTCTATGTATAAACTGGACGGAGCTCACTCTCGATGTATAAACTAAACGGAGCTCGCACTCTTTGTATAAACTGGAAGGAGCTCCCTCTCCATGTATAGAGTGGACTGAGCTCCCTCTCTATGTATAATGTTGACGGAGCTAGCTCCCTCCACTTTATACAGAGAGAAGGAGTTTTTTCCGCTTTATAAAAATAGAACAAAGAACAAAGAAAATGACAGCACAGGAACTGGCCCTTCAGCCATCCAAGCCTGCCCCGATCCAGATCCTCTATCTGAACCTGTTGCCTATTTTCTAAGGGTCTGTATCTCTTTGTTTCCTGCCCATTCATGCATCTGTCTGGATACATCTTAAAAGACGCTATCGTGCCCACGTCTCGCACCTACGCTGGCAACGTGTTCCAAGCACTCACCACCCTCCGCGTAAAGAACTTTCCACGCATATCCCTCCTAAACGCTTCCCCTCTCACTTTGAACTCGTGACCAATAGTACATGAATCCCCCACTCTGGGAAAAAGTTCTTGCTATCCACCCTGTCTATCCCTCTCATCATTTTGTGCACCTCAATCAGGCCCCCCCCTCAACCTCCGTCTTTCTAATGAAAATAATACTAATCTACTCAACCTCTCTTCGTAGCTAGCGCCCTCCATACCAGGCAACATCCTGGTGAACCTCCTCTGCACACCCGCTAAAGCATCTACATCCTTTTGGTAATGTGGCGACCAGAACTGCACGCAGTATTCCAAATGTGGCCGAACCAAAGTCTTATACAACTGTAACATGACCTGCCAACTCTTGTACTCAATACCCCGTCGGATGACAGGAAAGCATGCCGTATGCCTTCTTGACCACTCTATTGACCTGCGTTGCCACCTTCAGGGAGCAATGGACCTGAACACACACATCTCTCTGTACATCAATTTTCCCCTGGACTTTTCCATTTACTGTATAGTACACTCTTGAATTGGATCTTCCAAAATGCATCACCTCACATTTGCCCGGATTGAACTCCATTCTGCCATTTATCTGCCCAACTCTCCAATCTATCTATATTCTGCTGTATTCTCTGACAGTCCCCTTCACCATCTGCTACTCCACCAATCTTAGTGTCGTCTGCAAACTTGCTAATCAGACCACCTATACTTTCCTCCAAGTCATTTATGTATATCACAAACAACAGTGATCCCAGCACGGATCCCTGTGGAACACCACTGGTCACACGTCTCCATTTTGAGAAACTCCCTTCCACTGCTGCTCTCTGTCTCCTGTTGCCCAGACAGTTCTTTATCCATCTAGCTAGTACACCCTGGACCCCATGCAACTTCACTTTCTCCACAGCCTACCATGGGGAACCTTATCAAACGCCTTACTGAAGTCCATGTATACGACATCTACAGCCCTTCCCTCATCAATCAACTTTGTCACTTCCTCAAAGAATTCTAGTAAGTTGGCAAGACATGACCTTCCCTGCACAAAACCATGTTGCCTATCACTGACAAGCCCATTTTCTTCCAGATGGGAATAGATGCTATCCCTCAGTATCGTCTCCAGCAGCCTCCCTGCCACTGATGTCAGGCTCACCGGTCTATAATTACCTGGATTATCCCTGCTACCCTTCTTAAACAAGGGGACAACATTAGCAATATTCCAGTCCTCCGGGACCTCACCCGTGGTTAAGGATGCAGCAAAGATGTCAGTTAAGGCCCCAGCTATTTCCTCTCTCGCTTCCCTCAGTAACCTGGGATAGATCCCATCCGGACCTGGGGACTTGTCCACCTTAATGCCTTTTAGAATACCCAACACTCCCTCCCTCCTTTTGCCGACTTCACCTAGAGTCATCAAACAGCTATCGCTAACCTCAACATCTCTCATGTACCTCTCCTCGGTGAATACCGATGCAAAGTACTCGTTTAGAATCTCACCCATTTTCTCTGACTCCACGCATAACATTCCTCCTTTGTCCTTGAGTGGGCCAATCCTTTCTCTAGTTACCCTCTTGCTCCTTATATATGAATAAAAGGCTTTGGGATTGTTCTTATCCCTGTTTGCTAAAGATATTTCATGACCCCTTTTAGCCCTCTTAATTCCTCGTTTCAGATTGGTCCTACATTCCCGATATTCTTCCAAAGCTTCGTCTTTCTTCACCCGCATAGACCTTATGTCTCACAATAGTCTCACAATTTCACCTGTCATCCATGGTTCCCTAATCTTGCCATTTCTATCCCTCATTTTCACAGGAACATGTCTCTCCTGCATGATAATCAATCTCTCTTTAAAAGCCTCCCAAATATCAAATGTGGATTTACCTTCAAACAACTGCTCCCATCTGCATTCCCCAGCTGCTGCCGAATTTTGGTATAGTTGGCCTTCCCCCAATTTAGCACTCTCCCTTTTGGACCACTCTCGTCTTTGTCCATGAGTATTCTAAAACTTACATAATTGTGATCACTATTCCCAAAGAAGTCCCCTACTGAAACGTCAACCACCTGGCCGGGCCCATTCCCCAACACCAGGTCCAGTATGGCCCCTTCTCGACTTGGACTATTTCCATACTGCTCTCGAAAACCCTCCTGGATGCTCCTTACAAATTCTGCTCCATCTAGATCTCTAACACTAAGTGAATCCCAGTCAATGTTGGGAAAATTAAACTCTCCTATCACCACTACCCTGTTGCTCCTACATCTTTCCATAATCTGTTTACATATTTGTACCTCTATCTCACGCTCGCTGATGGGAGGCCTGTAGTACAGCCCCAACATTGTTACCGCACCCTTCCTATTTCTGAGTTCTACTCATATTGCCTCACTGCTCGAGTCTTCCATAGTGCCCTCCATTAGCACAGCTGAGAGGGATCTCCCTCCACTTTACACATATAGACAGAATTCCCACAACTTTATACATAGAGAGAGAGCTCCCTCCAGTTTAAACCTACAGAGGGAGCTTGCTCCACTTTATGCATCGAGAGGGATCTCCCTCCACTTTATGCGTAGAGATGGCGCTCCCTCCAAGTTATACAAAGAGAGGATGCTCGCTCCACCTTACATGTAGAGGGGGTGCTCCCTCCACTTTATACACAGAGAGGGATCTCCCTCCACTTTATACATAGAGAGGGAGTTCACACCACTTTATACATGGAGAGGGAGCTCCCTCCACTTTATACATAGAGAGGGTGCTCGCTCCACGTTACACGTAGAGGGGGTGCTCCCTCCACTTTAGACACAGAGAGGGAGCTCCCTCCACGTTTCAGACAGAGAGGGAGCTCCCTCCACTGTATACCTACAGAGGGAGCTCCCTCCACATTATACATCGAGAGGGATCTCCCTCCACTTTATACGTAGAGATGGCGCTTCCTCCAATGTATACATAGAGAGGGTGCTCGCTCCACTTTACACGTAGAGGGGGTGCTCCCTCCACTTTTTAGACAGAGAGGGAGCTCCCTATACTTTATGCATGGAGAGTGAACCCCCTCCACTTTATACATAGAAAGGGAGCTCCCACCACTTAAGCATGGAGCGGGAGCTCCCTCCACTTTACCCATAGAGAGTGGGGGTCCCTCCACTTTATGCAAAGAGAGGGAGTACCCAGCCCTTTATACAGAGAGAGGTAGCTCCCTTCACTTTATTCATAGAGAGGGAGCTCCGTCCACTTTATACATAGAGATGGAACTTTCTCTGCTTTATATATAGAGAGCGAGCTCCCTCCACTTTATACGTAGAAAGTGAGCTCCCACCACATTATACATGGAGTGGGAGCTCCCTCCTCTTTACCCATAGAGGGTGGTGTTCCCTCCACTTTATGCACAGAGAGGGAGCTCCCACCATTTTATACATAGAGAGGGAGCTCCCTCCACTTTGTACATATGATGGAGCTCCCTCCACTTTCTACATAGAGAGAGGGAGCTCCCTTCACTTTATGCGTAGACAACGAGCTCCCTCCACTATATACATAGAGATGGAACTTTCACCACTTTATACATAGATTGGGAGCTCCCTTTACTTATTGCACAGAGAGGGGGAGATCCCTCCATGTTATACATAGAGCGGGAGCTCAATCCACTGTATACAGAGAGAAGGAACTTCCTCTACCTTATACATAGAGAGGGAGCTCCCCGCACATTACACATAGAGAGGGAGCTCCCTCCACTTTATACATAGAGAGGGAGCTCCCTCCACTCGAGACATAGACGGGGAGCTCCCTCAACTTTATACATAGAAAGGGAGATCCCTCCACTTTATACGTAGAGAGGGAACTCACTCCAATTTATACATAGAAGGGGGCACCCTCCACTTTTAACATAGAGAGAGTCTTCCCTCCCCTTTATACATAGAGGGGGAGCTGCCGCCACTTTATACATAGAGAAGGAGTTCTCTCCACTTTTTACATTGAGATGGAGTTCCCTCCACTTTACACATAGAGATGGAGCTCCCTCCACTTAATACATAGAGGGGGAGCTCCCTTCAATTTATACGTAGAGGGAGAGCTCCCTCCACTTTGTACCTAGAGAAGGAGCTCCCTCCACTTAATGCTTAGATTGGAAGCTCCCTCAACTTTATGCATAACGGTGGAGCGCATCCACGTTATACATGGAGTGGGTGCTCCCGCCACGTTATAAATAAAGAGGGAGCTCCCTCCATACTATGCATAGATTGGGAGCTCCCTCCACTGTATACATAGAGAGGGAACTTCCTCTACTTTATTCATAGAGCGGGAGTTACCTCCACTTTATACATAGAGATTGAGCTCCCTTCACTTTATACATAGAGAGGTTTTACCCTCCACTTTATAGATAGAGGGGGAGCTCCATTCACATTATGTATAGAGAGGGAGCTCCCTCCACTTTAGACGTAGAGGGGGAGCTCCCTTCACATTATGCGTGGAAGGATAGGTCCCTCCACTTTATACGTAGAGATGGAGCTCCCTCCACATTATACAGAGAGAGGGTGGTCCCTCCACTTTGTACATCGAGAGTCTGCTCACTCCAATTTATACATCGAGATGGATCTCCCTCCACTTTATACACAGAGAGGGAGCTCACTCCACTTTATACACAGAGAGGGAGCTCCCTCCATTTTATACATAAAGACGGAGATCCCTCCACTTTATACACAGAGATGGAGTTCACTCCACTTTATACACAGAGAGGGAGCTCCCTCCACTTTATACATAAAGATGTATTTTCCTTCACTTTGTGCAAAGAGAGGGAGCTCCCTCCATTGTATGCACCTATCATGGTGTCATTTAAACACTGGTCACAGGCCACTAGGTTGGGCCTCTTGATTACTAGCCCAGTGATGTTACACTATGCAACTGTCTCCCTAATGGACGTGGACATTCTATGTCCCCTGATATCACCCACAGTATTGTTTAGGCTGTCACCCTGAACATGGTCTGAAATCAGATATCCATGTTCATATTTGTGCTGGGAAAAGGCAGGAACAGCGTGAAGCGGGTTTATTTTTGTCCCTGGATTCAGTGTCCACTGCAGACAGATCAGTTACATTTACAATAGAAACGCCAGGAGTGATCAAGGTCAAAACAATAATATGGAAAATGTAAATGACGCCACTCATAATTTTAGCATCCTTCCAGTATGAGTGCAGATTTTAGGTTTATTCCGAGACAAGTCTTACTAAGAAAATGTCATTGACATTGAAATGATTGCTTTTTTATCCACCACATTATTTACATCGGAGTCAAAGCTGCTGATTTAATGTGTTTGTTCAGGTGAGTGTAACTAATAGCAATGATCAGGGGTATAACCGTGTCAGTGGAAGCTTAGCCCCTGTATAAATCGGGACCGATTGGAAAGGATCAGCACAGAGTGCCTGGTGGAGCTGTGGATTCCAGGCTAACAGAAGTCTCTGCTTCTCACAGAAATGGGATATCCAGTAATCTATCAGATAGCAAGGGTTTACTATCCTGTACTTGCAGCAATTGGAGTTCCTGGTAAGCCAGTATCTCAGCTGTTAATGGTATAAATCGATGTTAACTGTGCTGCTGTACTCAGTATTATTTCTCACTGTGAGTGTTACATAACCGCCTGTTATTTTCCAGCAATTTACTGATGGAATCTCCTCATTGCCTCCTCTTTCAGTCTTGCAGGAGTTGCATGATGTCTTAAGTGGAATTGGTTTCAGTGACCGGGGCATTATTACTGGATTATTCTATGTAGCGAATGCTTTTGAATGAGGTGTTTCAGTTAGGATCAAAAATCGAGCCGTCAGTGGTTTTTAACAGTTTCGTGATGTGGACCTAACCCGTCCTGGAATATTTATATGAATGTTTATATTTTGGAGATTTATATTGGGACATCTCACAGTCTCAGTGTTACAAGCGGACAGCACAATATCCTTCCTCCCCAATAACATGGCTCAGTTTAACTGGGGTGTCAAAGTATTTATTGGTTATCACTGTCATCAAATATTATTTCGTTATGTGTGTGTCTCACACTGCGTCAGAGGTCTGGCTACTGAACTGAGTTTGTTGCTGACACTTTTAGATCTCCTTCTCTGCTTCACTGTGGACCTTCACTGCCACTGGACAACATTGTAAAATAGAAAGTATTGATGTGATGTTTTACTGGTTTCCGCTCGATCAGTTGGTATCAAGAGTTTTTTCCCCATTTATTTGTAGATTATCAGCTGCCCCGCTGATGTTGCTGTTTTATTAATTAAACAATCCCACATTCTAACAGATTACTTTATAATTCCAAGAGAAGGAATTTCAATGATTGTGAGGTTTGTCTGGAAATAGCTTTCATTCCTGTTTATTCCATGTATTGTAGATGAAGTGAAGAGCGTAGGTGAACAGGGGTAGACTTGAGTGTTCTGCAGACACATTAAATTATTCACAGAGGTTTCACCATTGAACAAACTAACTCTGAGATTAGAATCATTGAATCTGGGGCAGGTGAACAGAACACAGGCGCAGAATGTTCGGAATAATTCATTTGTGAACAGTCACATTAACTAACAGTTTGCAGAGTGTGAGTACTCCAGAGAAATAGGGAAGAACAAAAGGAGCACGGAGAACGAAACCGAGGGAAAGAGATAAGCAGAAGTTAAAATAAATTGAAAGAAGCAGCTGTGTGAATAATTTACTATCATAAAGTGCTGGAATGTCCAGAACAATTAGTGAGAGAAACTGTGAGTTGAAGTTGTCTGTTCGACTTGATCCTCTGCATGGATTTCTGTCAGATCCTCATTTTGCTTTGCAGAAAGTTCCTATTCCTTACTTCGTGACTGAATGAACAGAATAAAATCAGTTCTTCACTGATGGAAATTCATTATTTAAATACTGCACTTTAAAATCTCTGTGTCTGCTGAATTGAATAAAGAGCGAGGCTGATATCAGAAATATATTAAAATTTATATTCAATAGCCTGTACAAACTAAACATATTGACTATATTGTATAAACAATGAACTTATCTCCAACACCAACAAACACAGTGATGATTGTTTGAATGTATTAATTGAGTTGTATTACTGGGATCTATGGATTAGATGTCCTCTAAAACTCTGCTGCAGTCTCTCCCTGTGAATCTCAGCCTCTCGTCTCACTGTATTGAATCCTCAGTCTCCTCATCCATTGCTTTAGTTTATCCACTTTCCAAAACCATCTGCTCCAGTCTCCCCTCCAGCTCCAACATACCTTCTCTCCCTCCCAGTCTCATTCACTGGCTCCACCTCCAGCTGCCTCGTCCAACCTGATAGGAATACAGGAATATAGGAGCAGGGGGAGGCCATTCAGCCCTTCTAGCCTGCTGCACCAATTTATATCACGGCTGATACTCAAACTCAGCGCTGCAGTTTTCAGCCTTTTCCCATTTGGTAACAGTACCTGTCGGTTCTCTGAAGCCAGCGCAACAAACCCGCTCTCCCCAAATCTTCCCAGACAACAGTCTGCAGACAAATTCCCAATTAACCAATTGGATTCCATCTCTGTCAGACCCCTTCTCATTTCTGCACTGACACTGCATCCTCATTCAGTACTTCCAGAAGATCCGGTGCTGACTTTATTCACTTTCTGCATCAATTTCCCAATTCATGATTAATAATTGTGTTTTCAAACATTTCACTCTGTCAAAGCACTGCCCAGGTCGATGAATCAGTTTTCACTGTTCGATGCAGCAACATAGCTGGAAATTTCAGCCCCAATCCTGTCACACTGCTGCTTTGTCGCCAGTTCTGATCAGTAATTTCTTTGCTTCCTTTTCTCGCTCTTCCAGTTAACTTGGTGGCGATTGTGATCCTGTCCCGAGGAAAGTGCGGTCTCTCCAAATGTATCACTGTCTACCTGCTGGGAATGGCGGTGTCTGATCTCCTGGTCGTTGTCACTGATCCGATATTGAACTGGATTGTTACAATTTATTTTCCATATTCATTCCTGAGAATTAATCCTGTGTGTTCTCTCATTGCCGTTCTGTTTTCTGCATCCACAGTTGTTTCTGTCTGGCTCACAGTCACTTTCACCTTTGATCGATTTGTGGCCATTTGTTGTGAGAAGCTGAAAACAAAATATTGCAGTGAGAAAACGGCGGCTGTGGTTGTCGGAACAGTGAGTGTGCTGGGCTGTTTAGAGTGTCTCCCCTGGTACTTTACACAGGAACAACGTTACATTATTGATAATGTTCCCATGAGTTGTGTTTTTAAACTGAGCTTCTATACTTCCCCCCTATGGGGGGCATTTGACTTGTTTGACCTGATTTTAACCCCTTGTGTCCCGGTCTTTCTGATGTTGCTGTTTAATGTTCTGACTGTCAGACGGATTATATTCTCCAGTGAAGTCCGCCGGGGATTCCGGCGCCACAGCAATGCAGAGAATCACAAGGACCCAGAGATGGAGAATCGCAGGAAATCAATTATTTTACTCTTCAGTATATCTGGCAGTTTTATACTGTTATGGGTGACCCGGGTTGTGTATCACATTTATAGTCGAATTGCAGATATTCAGGATTATTCCTCCTACGCTGACCCTCTCTTTATAACAGATCAAATATCAAAGATGCTGCAGGTTCTCAGTTCCTGCACCAACACATTTATTTACACTGTGACACAGACTAAATTCAGACAGGAGCTGAAGAAGGCGGTGAAATACCCTCTCAATCTCATTGTTAAATTAGTGAAATCATAGAAAAAGCTGAAGGGTTTCAAACACTGGAAATAAATCCCATTACGCACCCTCCCCCTCCCCTTCCCACACCGCTCCACCACCCTCCCTCCACCTGCCTTTGTGATTATTTGACCGGCGCCATATTTAGTCCTGGCAGCTGTCTGAGTGTGGCAAACCCTGACGTTGAAATGGAACAGTGTACATTTGCGCATGTGCCAGTACAGCGCCACCTAGTCGTTCCTTTGTCAACAAATGCCGCCAGTAGACAAAGCTGCAAATCGCTATGATTGCGAGGTGGTGAGAGGGGCAGTAACTGCAGTGAGGGAGGGACACCAGCAGATGGCGATGGTGAGAGGGTGACAGTAACTGCAGTGAGGCAGGGACACCAGCAGATGGAGATAGAACACAGAACATAAAACAGGACCAGCACAGCACAGGACAGGCCCATCAGCCCACGATGTTGTGCCGAAACTTTAACCTACTCTAAGATCAAACTAACTACCTACCTTCATTCTAATATCATCCATGTACCTATCCAAGAGTTGCTTAAATGTCCCTAATGATTCTGCTTCTACCACCACCGCTTGCAGCGCATTCCACGCCCCCACCACTCTCTGTGTAAAGAACCTACCTCTGACATCTCCCCAAAACATTCCTCCAATCACCTTAACATTATGCCCCCTGGTGATAGCCCTTTCCACCCTGGGAAAAAGTCTCTGGCTATCCACTCTATCTATGCCTCTCATCATCTTGTACCCCTCTATCAAGTCACCTCTCATCCATCTTTGCTCCAATGAGAAAAGCCCTAGCTCCCTCAATCTTTCTTCGTAGGACATGCCCTCCAGTCCAGGCAGCATCCCGGTAAATCTCCTCTGCACCCTCTCTAAAGCTTCCACATCCTTCCTATAATGAGGCAACCAGAACAGAACACAATATTCCAAGTGTGGTCGAACCAGGGCCTTATAGAGCTGCCGCATAACCTCGCAACTCTTAAACTCAATCCCCCATTAATGAAAGCCAACACACCATACGCCTTCTTAACAACTCTATCAACTTGGGTGGCAACTTTGAGAGATCTATGGACATGGATCCAAGATCCCTCTGTTCCTCCACACTACCAAGAATCCTGTCTTTAAGCCTGTATTCCGCATTCATTTCGACCTTCCAAAATGAATCACTTCCAGGTTGAACTCCATCTGCCACTTCTCAGCCCAAATCTGCATCCTGTCAATGTCCCTTTGCAACCTGCAACAGCCTTCCACACTATCCACTACTCCAGCAACCTTCGTGTCATCGGAAAACTTGCTTACCCAGGCTTCCACTTCCTCATCCATGTTATTTATAAAAATCACAAAGAGCAGAGGTCCCAGAACAGATCCTTGTGGAACACCACTGGTCACCGAGCTCCAGGCTGAATACTTTCCATCTACTGCCACCCTCTGACTTCTATAGTCCAGCCAATTTTGTATCCAGACAGCCAACTTTCCCTGTATCCCATGCCTCCTTATTTTCTGCATGAGCCGACCATGGGGAACCGGATCAAACGCCTTGCTAAAATCCATATACACCACATCCACTGCTCTTCCTTCATCAATTTGTTTTGTCACATCTTCAAAGAATTCAATATGGCTTGTGAGGCATGACCTGCCCCTTACAAAGCCATGCTGACTGTCTCAAATCAAACCATGATTTTCCAAATAATCATAAATCCTGTCTCTCAGAATCCTCTCCAATAATTTGGCCACTACTGACGTAAGACTGACTGGTCTATAATTCCCAGGGTTATCCCTATTCCCTTTCTTGAACAAGGGAACAACATTTTCCACCCTCCAATCATCCAGTACGAATCCAGTGGATAGTGAAGACGCAAAGATCATCGCCAACGGCGCAGCAATCTCTTCCCTCTCTTCCCGTCATATCCTTGGGTATATCCCGTGTGGCCCCCAGGGACTTATCTGTCCTCATATCATTCAAAATTTCCAGCACATCCTCCCTCTTAACCTCAACCTGTTCGAGCATATCAGCCTGTTCCACGCTGTCCTCACAAACGACCAGGTTCCTCTCACTGGTGAATACTGAAGCAAAGTATTCATTTTGGACCTCCCTGACCTTCTCCGACTCCAGGCACAAGTTCCCTCCACTATCCCCGATCGGCCCTACCCTCACTCTGGCCATCCTCTTGTTCCTCACGTCAGTGAGATGGTGAGAGGGGAGCAGTAACTGCAGTGAGGCAGGGACACCAGGAGATGGAGATGGTGAGAGTGGGACAGTAACTGCAGTAAGACAGGGATACCAGCAGATGGAGATGCTGAGAGAGGGACAGTAACTGCAGTGAGACAGGGACTTCGGGGGATGGAGATGGGAGAGAGGGCCAGTAACTGAAGTGACACATGGACACCAGGAGGTGGCGATGGTGAGAGGGGAGCAGTAAATGCAGCGAGGCAGGGACACCAGCGGCTGGAGATGGTGAGAGGGGAGCAGTAACTGCAGTGAGGCAGGGATACCAGCAGATGGAGAAGGTGAGAGGGGGGACAGTAGCTGCAGTAAGACAGGGATACCAGCAGATGATGATGGTGAGGGGCGGTAGTAACCGCAGTGAGACAGGGACACCAGGAAATTGAGATGGTGAGAGGGGGACAGTTATTGCAGTGACACAGGGACAACAGCTGATGGAGATGGTGAGAGAGGGACATTCTCTTTAGTGAGGCAGGGGGACCAGCATGTCGAGATGGTGAGAGGGAGCCATTAGCTGCAGTGAGACAGGGACACCAGCAGATGGAGACGCTGAGCCATTGCTGATGGGAGATTCTCTTGCTGAGTTTGAAAGTTTCCACAGGTCTGAGGAATTTATTTTATTGTCAAGCTGAGATGCTGAATAAAATAATTTCAATGCAACTTTTGTAAAATGGCTATTTTTCTACTACGTGAACACTTGTAACATGAAACTCGTTCCTGTTTGGAAAGTTATATTGAGTGATTAAAGCTAATTTATAAATAAAATAACAGGATCAAATAAAACTCAAACAGTCATTTATAAATAAAAACTCTCAATATAAGTTGTGTTGAGTTCTTGATCACCTACGTTACGACATGTCTCTCTCACACACTTCTCTTTCTATGCTGGTATCCTCTCTACTCTAACTAAGAGTAGTTGAAATTTTGATCCAATTGTGTTTTGAAAGTTAATATTGAATCTGCTTTCAGAAACCTGCCAGACGGTGAATTCCAGACCATAACACCTCCCTGCCTATTTGTTTCTCCCCTCTGCTCGTGTAAACAGTCTCTCTTCATGTCTCAAAAACGAGGGAAAGATTTTGAATGCAATTAATTTCTCCAGGACAGCAGCTGCAGAGGACCTGGAACCTCCTGAATTTGGACAAGCAATGAACAAACATCCCTCTGAATCCCCTAGGAGAGCAGAGGATAGAAACAGTCAGGAAGCAAAGGGAAAGAAGTGACACTTTATTGCGGCAGCAAAAACTCTTTGTCAGAATGTGGAGGCCTTTATCACTGAGCTTTATAGAAACTGGAGTTGAAAAGTGGAAGATCTTTCATACGATTTGTGTTAAATGGTCATTTCCCAGCTTCGTAAACCCTTGTAACATTAAAGTGGTAAAAGTTAAGAAAGAATTGTTTTCCAATGAGTAATCCATAAATATAGCTGCATTAAATAAAGTACAAATAATCATTGACAAATATAACTGTAAATATGGGTCAGAACTGTTGTGTGAAATGTCACTAGTTGTAAAAGTTCTCTTGACTGCATCATTAACCTGGCTCTAGTTTCAGGCTTTGTCACGCAGTAGAATTGACAATCCGAATAAAAACTGCCTGTTTAATCTGCAGTCAAACAGGCCTCTCCAGCAAAAACTCTGCAAGAATTTCTAGGTAACTGCAGTGAGACATTTTCAGTAATTTTCTGAATTTTCTGTAAACTAGAGCTGAATAGTGAAAGAAATGTAGTGCAATGAGTGTTAAATGGCCATTATTCAAACCGGCCCTTCCAGGTTTTATATTACAGCAGCTTTTCTGCAGTTAATGATGTTTT
Source organism: Heterodontus francisci (assembly GCF_036365525.1). Lineage (NCBI taxonomy): Eukaryota > Metazoa > Chordata > Chondrichthyes > Heterodontiformes > Heterodontidae > Heterodontus > Heterodontus francisci. The sequence continues at coordinate 42,566,446 of NC_090391.1, forward strand.
TCGGGGAGGGAGAGAGAGAGACAGACAGACAGGTTTCTGTCTGGAATAGTCCATTTGCGATATGGCTGTAATATCCCTCCCTCTCCCATTCCCTGATTCCACAGAGACTCACCTTGGACTGTTCCATACCCAGGAGGGAGTGTCCAGATGGAGGAATCTGAGAGCTGGTTGGATGTGCTGTATTTTGGGTGAACTGGATGTTTTGAGTGACAGGTTCTGGGATAAATTAGGATAATCTCAGCCTCCATTCTTTCTTTCCATGTGGCTCGTTTGTGAAGGTGAGTTTCTGTGCCTCAGCCTCTGTGTCTCTGTGCCCAGGTGAATTGGAGCTGATTACAGTGTGTGTGTGAGAGAGTCCAGTCTGAATTCCTCCCTCTGTCCCAGTCCTGACCCTTTATCCCGATTCCCACCACAATGCCCCTCTCCAGGATCTTTTCCCCGTGGTCGAGCTGATGGAGGGAAGGTGTTAGAGTCCAACGATGGAGCGCAGACTGTGCAGGATGGTGAGTATCACATCTTTATTGTCTCTCCCTGCCTTTCTCCCTCCTTTTGACTCAATCTCTCCCTCCCAATCTCACTGTTTCTCTTTCTCTCTGTCTCCCTCTCTCTCTCTGTTTCTCTCTCTCTCTGGTTCTTTCTCTCTCTGGTTCTCTCTCTCTCTTTCATTGTTTCTCAATCTCGCGGGATCTTTTTCAATCTCTCTGTTTCTCTTTGCTTCTCTTTCTCTCTGTCTCTTTCTGTGTGTGTGTCTCTCTCTCTCTCTCTGTTTTTCTCTCTCTCTCTCTCTCTCTCTCTCTATTTTCTCTCTCTCTGGTTGTCTCTCTCACTGTTTCTACATCTCTCTTTCTCCCTCACTTTGTGTTTCTTTCTCTGTTTCTCTCTCCCTCTCTCTGTTTCTCCCTCTCTCTGTTTTTCTCTCTCTCTGTTCCTCAATCTCTCTCTCCCTCATTGTGTGTCTCTTTCTGTGCTTCTCTCTCTGTTTCTCTCTCACACTGCATTTCTCTCTCTCTGTTTCTCTCGCTCTCTCTATATTTATTTCTCTCTCTCTCTCTATGTATATCTCTCTCGCCGTTTCTCTCTCTCTCTCTCTCTGTATTTCTCTCTCTGTGTATTTCTCTCTCTCTCTCTGTTCCTCAATCTCTCTCTCCCTCACTGTGCTTCTCTTCCTGTGATTCTCTCTCTGTTTCCCCCTCTCTCTCTCTCTCTGTATTTCTCTCTGTGTTCCTTTCTCTCTCTGTATTTATCTCTGTTTCTGTCTGTCTCTCTCTGTCTGTCTGTCTCCGTTACTCTCTCTCTCCCTCTCTGTTTCTATCTCTCTCTCTGTGTTTCTCTCTCTCTCTCTGTCTCTCTGTGTGTTTCTCTCTCTCTCACTCTCTGTTTCTCTCTCTCTCTCTGTTCCTCAATCTCTCTCTCCTAATTTCTCTCTTGGTTTCTCAATCTCTGTTTCTCTCTCTCATTCTGCTAGTCTCCCTCTATGTGTTCCTCCATCTCTCTCTCTCTCCTTCACTTTGTGTTTCTCTTTCTCTCTGAGTGATTGTGCGTCTTTCTGTCTCAATGGCTTTCTCTGTCCTCTCTCTCACTCTCTCTGTGATGTTCTAATCCTTTCTCAATGGCTTTCTGTCTGTCTCTTTGGTGCCTGCAATTTCTTTGTGTCTCTGTTCTTTCCCTCCAGTTTTTTCCCTCCTCTTTTTCTCTGTCTCTTTCTGTCTTTTCTCTATTTCTGACTTTCTTCTGTCTTTTCTCTATTTCTCTGACTCTGTCTTTTCTCTATTTCTCTCTCTCTTACCGTCTTTTCTCTATTTCTTTGTCTCTCTCTTTTTACTTTATTTCTGACTTTCTGTCTTTTCTCTATTTCTGACTTTGTCTTTTCTCTATTTCTCTCTCTCTCTCCGTCTTTTCTCTAGTTCTCTGACTTTCCCTCTATTTTCTTTTTCTCTCTCTTTTCTCCCTTTATTTGTCTCTTTCTATCTTTTCTCTCTTTCTTTCTTTTTCTCTCTCTTTCTTGTTTCTTTCTGTCTTCTCTCTTTCTTTGTCTCTTTCTCTCTTTCATTTTATCACTTTATTTCTCTCTCTTTCCTAATTCTTTCTATCTTCTTTCTTTCTTTGTCATTTTCTCGCTTTTCTCTCTTTCTTTTTAATACTTTATTTCTCTCTCTCCTCCTTGTTTTTTTATCTTCTCTCCTTCCTTGTTTCTTTCACTCCTATCTCTCTTTCTTTTTATCAATCTTTCCGACTTTTTCTTTTTCCAACCCTAAACCACCACGCAATTTATCCCTAACCCGCAATTTATCCACCCCCCCCATGCAATTTATTTTCCCCCGCAAATATTTATCCCCCACAAAAATTTTTCCCACTGTGCTATTCCCCCTCTGGAAAATATCCCCCTCGGGAACAGACTCCCATCTAAATCCCCCCCTCAACAGACTGCTAACTAAATACCGCCTACCCTCCCACCTGGGAACAGACTGCCATCGAAATACCACCCCTGCCCGGGAACAGACCCTCATCTAAATATCTCCTGGGAATAGACCCCCATCTCCATCTCCCCCGGGAGCAGACCCCCAACTAAACAGACCCTGGGAACAGAACCCTGCAAATTTCTTCACCACGCAAAATTCCGCCCTCCACCAATTTCTCCCCCCAAATTCCTCCCACCGCAATTTATATCCACCACGCAATTTTTTTCCCTGCAATATTTCCCCCCAGAAAACATGCCCACTTGCACAGGCCCCCCAAATCGAAATAATCCTAGTCTGCAGACCCCAATCTGATATTCCCTGTTAACTGTCCCCCATCTAATAACCTCATGATGAACAGAACTCCTTTTAATTATCCCCATCCCTCAATTAAAATACAACCCAAAGAAATATCCCACTGTTAAAAGGCAATGCATCTAAATAACCCCTGTTAAAAGGCAATCCATCTAAATACTCCCCTGTTAAAAGACAACCCATCTAAATACCCCCTGTTAAAAGACAACCCTTCTAAATACCCCCATGTTGAAATACAACCCATCTAAACACCCTGCTGTTAAAAGACAACCCATTCAAACACCCCCTTTGAAAGACAATCCATCTAAATATCCTCCGTGAAAAAACAACACATCTAAATACCCCCTGTTAAAAGACAACCCATCTAAACACCCCCTGTTAAAAGACAACCCATCTAAATAACCCTGTAGAAAGACAACCCATCTAAATACCCACCAGTTAAAGGACAATCCATCTAAATACCATCCTGTTAAAAGACAACCCATCTCACCACCCACCAACCCCCCACCCCCGTTAAAAGACAACCCATCCAAAAACCCAGTAAAAGACAACCCAGCTAAATACCCCGTGTTAAAAGACAACCCATCTGAATACCGCCTGTTGAAAGACAACCCATCTAAATATCCACAGTTAAAAGACAACCCATCTAAACCCCCTGTTAAAAGGCAACACATCCAAACCACCCCTTTAAAATACAACCCAGCTAAATAACTCCTGTCAAAAGACAATCCATCTAAATAACCCCTGTAAAAAGACAAACCATTCAAATACCCACCAGTTAAAAGACAACACATCTAAACAGCCCCCTGTGAAAAGACAAAAAATCTAAATACCCCCATGATCAAAGACAACTCAACTAAATAACCGCCGGTTAAAAGACAACCCATCTAAATAACCCCTTGTTAAAATACAACGCATCTCAATACCCCCTGTCAAAAGACAATCCATCTAAGTACCCCCTGTTGAAAGACAACCCATCGAAATAACCCTGTAGAAAGACAACCCATCTAAATACCCACAGTTAAAAGACAATCCATCTAAATCCCCACTAATTCAAAGACAATCCATCTAAATACCTCACTGTTAAATGGCAACACATCTAAACCCCCCAATTTAAAAGACAACCCATCCAAACCCCCACCCCCCGTTAAAAGACAAGCCAGCTAAATAACCCCTTGTTAAAATACAACGCATCTCAATACCCCCTGACAAAAGACAATCCATCTAAGTACCCCTTGTTGAAAGACAACCAATCTAAATACCCCCCTGTTAAAAGACAATCCATCCAACCCCCCACCCCCCGTTAAAAGGCAACCCAGCTAAATATCCTCTGTTAAAAAACAACTCATCGAAATATCCCCATGTTAAAAGACAATGCAGCCAAATACCCCCTGTGAAAAGACAACCCATCTAAATACCCCCTGTGAAAAGACAACCCATCTAAATACCCCCTGTTAATAGACAAACCATCTAAATAAACGCTGTTAAAAGACAATCCATCTAAATACCCACTGTTAAAAGACAACCCATCTGAAAACCCCTGTTAAAAGACAACCAATCTAACCCACCCCCACGTTAAAAGGCAATCCATCTAAATACTCCAAACTTTAAAGACATCCCAGCTAAACCCCACCTGTTAAAAGATAATCCATCTAAATACCCCACTGTTAAAAGACAATCCATCTAAATACCCCCTGTTAAAAGACAATCCAACTAAACACCCCACTGTTGAAAGATAATCCATCTAAATACCCACCAGTAAAGAGACAAACCATCTAAATACCCCCTCTTAAAAGACAACCCATCTAAATACCCCCTGTTAAAAGACAAAATATCTAAACCCCCCGTTAAAAGACAACCCACCTAAATAACATCCAGTTTAAAGACAACCCATCAAATCCCCTCTGTTAAAAGACAACCCATCTAAGTACTCTCCTGTGAAAAGACAACAAATCTAAATCCCCTCCTGTTAAAAGACAACACATTTAAATACCCCACTGTAAAAAGGCAATCCATCTACATACCTCCCTGTTAAAAGACAACCCATCTAAACCGCCCCCCACGTTAAAAGGCAATCCATCGAAATACCCCAAAGTTTAAAGATATCCCAGCTAAACCACACCTGTTAAAAGATAATCCATCTAAATACCCCCTGTTAAAAGACAATCCATCTAACTACCCCCTGCTAAAACATAATCCATCTAAATACCCCCTGTTAAAAGACAACCCATCTAAATACCACCTGCTAAAAGACAATCCATCTAAATACCCCAAAGTTAAAAGATATCCCAGCTAAACCCCACCTATTAAAAGATAATCCATCTAAATACCCCACTGCTAAAAGACAACCCATCTAAATAACCCCCTCTTAAATGACAATCGTTCTAAACACCCTCCGTGAAAAGACAACCCATCTAAATACCCCACTGATAAAAGACAATCCATCTAAATACATCACAGTTAAAAGAAAACCAATCTGAATACCCCCTCTTAAAAGACAATCGTTCCAAACACCCTGCGTGAAAAGACAATCCATCTAAATACCCCCTGTTAAAAGACAATCCTTCTAAATACTCCCCTGTTGAAAGACATCCCATCTAAACACCACAGCTACAAGACAATCCGTCAAAATAACCGCCTGTTAAAAGACAACCCATCTAAATACCCCCTGTTAAAATAAAATCCCATCTTATTAACACCCTGTTAAAAGACAACTCATCTAAATACCCCCCTGTTATAAGACAACCCATCTAAAGGCCCCCGTTAAAAGACAACCAATCTAAACCCCCCCCATTAATAGCTAATCCATCCAAACGCCCCCTGTTAAATGACAACCCATCTAACACCCCCTGTTTAAAAACAACCTATCTAAACCCCCCTGTTAAAAGACAACCCATTTAAATACCCCCCCTGTTAAAAGACAACCCATCTAAATACCCTCCTGTTAAAAGACAACACATCTAAATACCCCAATGTTAAAAGAGAATCCATCTAAATACCTCCCTGTTAAAAGACAACCCATCTAAACAACCCCTGTTAAAAGACAACCCATCTAACACACCCCCCACGTTAAAAGGCAATCCATCTAAATACCCCAAAGTTTAAAGACATCCCAGCTAAACCCCACCTGTTAAAAGACAATCCATCTAAATACCCCCTGTTAAAAGACAACCCATCTAAACGCCCCCGCTAAAAGACAACCAATCTAACCCCCCCCCCGTTAATAGCTAATCCATCCAAACGCCCCCTGTTAAAAGACAACCCAGCTAAACCCCCCTGTTGAAAGACAACCCATCTAAATAACCTCCTGTTTAAAAACAACCTATCTAAACCCCCCTGTTAAAAGACAACACATCTAAATACCCCCTGTTAAAAGACAACACGTTTAAATACCCTCCTGTTAAAAGACAACCCATCTAAATACCCCCTGTTAAAAGACAACACATCTAAATACCCCCCTGTTAAAAGACAACACATTTAAATACCCTCCTGTTAAAAGACAACCCATCTAAATACCTCCCTGTTAAAAGACAGCCCATCTAAACAACCCCTGTTAAAAGACAACCCACCTAACACCCCGCACGTTAAAAGACAACACATCTAAATACCCCACTGTTAAAAGACAACCCATCTAAATACCTCCCTGTTAAAAGACAACCCATCTAAATAACCCCTGTTAAAAGACAACCCATCTAACACAAACCCCACGTTAAAAGGCAATCCATCTAAATACCCCAAAGTTTAAAGAAAATCCATCTAACTAACCCACTGTTAAAAGACAATCAAGCTAAATACCCCACTGTTAAAAGACAACCCATCTAACACAAACCCCACGTTAAAAGGCAATCCATCTAAATACCCCAAAGGTTAAAGATAATCCATCCAAATACCCACCAGTTCTAAGACATACGATCTAAATGCCCCACTGTTGAAAGACAACGCATCTAAATAACCCCTGTTAAAGGCAATCCATTGGCATACCCCCCTGTTAAAAGACAATCCATCGAAATACGACCCTGGTAAAGGGCAAAACATCTAAAGCCCCCCTGTTAATAGACAATCCATCTAAATACCCCCTGTCAAAAGACAATCCATCTAAAAAACCCACTGTTAAAAGACAATCAATCTAAACACCCCACTGTAAAAAGACATCACATCTAACCCCCACCTGTTGAAAGATAATCCATCTAAATACTCCATGTTACAAGACAACCCATCTAAATGCGCCACTGTTGAAAGACAATCCATCTAAATCCCCCACTGTTAAAAGACAATCCATCTAAATCCCCCACTGTTAAAAGACAATCCATCTAAATACCCCTGTTAAAAGACAATCCATCTAAATCCCCCACTGTTAAAAGACAATCCATCTAAATACCCCTGTTAAAAGACATCCCATCTAAACACCACTGCGAAAAGAGAATCCGTCTAAATAACCCCTGCGAAAAGGCAACCCATCTAAATATCCCCTTGCTAAAACAATCCATCTAAATACCCCCTGTTAAAAGACAACCCATATAAAAAGCCCACTGTTAAAAGACAGCCCATCTAAATACCCCCTGTAAAAAGACAACCCATCTAAATACCCCACTGTTAAAAGACAACCCATTTAAATAACCCCTGTTAAAAGACAATCCATCTAAATACCCTCTGTGAAAAGAAAACCCATCCAAATCCCCCACTGTTAAAAGACAGCCCATCTAAATACCCCCGGTTAAAAGACAACCCATCTAAATAACCCCTGATAAAAGACAATCCATCTAAATGCACACAGTTAAAAGACAACCAATCTAAATAACCCCTGTTAAAAGAAAACCCATCTAAACACCACCTGTTCAAATACAATCCATTTAAATACCTCCCTGTTCAAAGACATCAGATCTGAACACCGCTGCTAAAAGACAATCCGTTATATACCCCCTGTTAAAAGACAATCCATCCAAATACAACCTTGTTAAAAGACAAAGCATCTAAATACCGCCTGTTAAAAGGCAATCCATCTAAATAGCCCCTGTTAAAAGACAACCGATCAAAATACCCCACTGTTGAAAGACAACCAATCTAAATACCCCCTTTTAAAAGAAATTCCATCTAAACGCCCCTGTTGAAGGACAACCCATCGAAATAAACCCCTGTTAAAAGACAGCCCATCTAAATACCCCCTGTTAAAAGACAATCCATCTAAATACGCACCTGTCAAAGGACAAAGCATCTAAATACGCACGTGTTAAAGGACAAACCATCTAAATACCCCCCTGTTAAAAGACAACTCGTCTAAACCCCCCTGTTGAAAGACAACCCATCTAAACCGCCCTGCTAAAAGGCAATCCATCTAAAAACCCCACAGTTAAAAGATACTCCATCTAAAGACCCCCCTGTTAAAAGACAACCCATCTAAATAACCCCCTGTTAAAAGACAATCCATCTAAATAACCCCCTGTTAAAAGACAATCCATCTAAATACGCACCTGTCAAAGGACAAAGCATCTAAATACGCACGTGTTAAAGGACAAACCATCTAAATACCCCCCTGTTAAAAGACAACTCGTCTAAACCCCCCTGTTGAAAGACAACCCATCTAAACCGCCCTGCTAAAAGGTAATCTATCTAAAAACCCCACAGTTAAAAGATACTCCATCTAAAGACCCCCCTGTTAAAAGACAATCCATCTAAATAACCCCCTGTCAAAAGACAACCCATCTAAATAGCCCCTGTTAAAAGACAACCCATCTAAATAGCCCCTGTTAAATGACAACTCGTCCAAAACCCCCATGTTAAAAGACAACCCATCTAAATACCCCCCTTTTAAAGGAAATTCCATCTAAACCCCCCTGTTGAAGGACAGCCCATCTAAATACCCCCTGTTAAAAGACAATCCATCTAAATACGCACCCGTCAAAGGACAAAGCATCTAAATACGCACCTGTTAAAGGACAATCCATATAAATACCCCCCGTTAAAAGAAAATCCATCTAAATACCCTCTTGTTAAAAGACAACCCATCTAAACCGCCCTGCTAAAAGGCAATCCATCTACAAAACCCCCTGTCAAAAGACAACCCATCTAAATAGCCCCTGTTAAAAGGCAATCCATCTAAATACCCCCCTGTTAAAAGACAATCCATCCAAATATCCCCCTGTCATTAAACAACCCATCTAAATAGCCCCTGTTAAAAGACAACCCATCTAAATACCCCCTTGTTAAAAGACAACACATCTGAATAACCCCCTCTTAAAAGGGAATCGATCTAAACACCTTCTGCTAAAAGACAATCCATCTAAATACCCCCCTCTTAAAAGCCAATCCATCTAAATACCCCCCCCGTTAAAAGACATCCCATCTAAACATTACTGCCAAAAGACAATCCGTCAGAATACCCCCTGTTAAAAAACAACGCATCTAAATACCCCCTGTTAAAGACAAGCCATCTAAATACCCCAATGCTAAAAGGCTACCCATCCAAACACCCCCTGATAAAAGACAATGCATCTAAATACCCCACTGTTAAATGACAACTCATCTAAATACCACCTGTTAAAAGACAACCCATCTTAGCCCCCCCTTTTAAAAGACATTCCATCTAAACCCCCTGTTAAAATACAACCCATCTAATTAACCCCCTGTTAAAAGTCAACCCATCTAATTAACCCCCTGTTAAAAGGCAACCCATCGAAATACGCCCCTGTTGAAGGACAAACCATCTAAACCCCCTGTTAAAAGACAACCCATCAAATTAACCCCCTGTTAAAAGACAACCCATCTACGTACCCCCCTGTTAATAGTTAATCAATCTAAATACCCCACTGATAAAAGACAATCCATCTAAATACCCCCTGTTAAATGACAAACCATCTAAATACCCCTCTGTTAAAGGCAAACCCATCCAAATACCCCCGTTAAAATACAACCCATCTAAGTCCCCCTACACTTTAAAAGGCAATCCATCTAAATACCCCAAAGTTTAAAGACATCCTAGCTAAACCCCACCTGTTAAAAGACAGCCCATCTAAACCCCCCCCCCGTTAAAAGAAACCATCTAAATACCCTCCTGTTGAAGGACAAACCATCTAAACCCCTGTTAAAAGACAACCCATCTACGTACCCCCCTGTTAATAGTTAATCAATCTAAATACCCCACTGATAAAAGACAATCCATCCAAATACCCCTTGTTAAAAGACAATCCATCCAAATACCCTCCTGTTAAAAGACAACACATCTAAATACCCCACTGGTAAAAGGCAACCCGTCTAAATAACCCCTGATAAAAGACAATCCATCGAAATGCACACAGTTAAAAGACAACCAATCTTTTTAACCCCTGTTAAAAGAAAACCCATATAAATACCACCTGTTCAAATACAATCCATTTAAATACCTCCCTGTTCAAAGACATCAGATCTGAACACCGCTGCTAAAAGACAATCCGTCTATATACCCCCTGTTAAAAGACAATCCATCCAAATACACCCTTGTTAAAAGACAAAGCATCTAAATACCGCCTGTTAAAAGGCAATCCATCTAAATAGCCCCTGTTAAAAGAGAACCGATCAAAGTACCCCACTGTTGAAAGACAACCGATCTAAATACCCCCTTTTGAAAGAAATTCCATCTAAACGCCCCTGTTGAAGGACAACCCATCGAAATAAACCCCTGTTAAAAGACAACCCATCTAAATACCCCCTGTTAAAAGACAATCCATCTAAATACCCCCTGTTAAAAGACAATCCATCTAAATAACCCCCTGTCAAAGGACAAACCATCTAAATACCCCCCTGTTAAAAGACAACTCGTCTAAACCCCCCTGTTGAAAGACAACCCATCTAAACCGCCCTGCTAAAAGGCAATCCATCTAAAAACCCCACAGTTAAAAGATACTCCATCTAAAGACCCCCTGTTAAAAGACAACCCATCTAAATAACCCCCTTTTAAAAGACAATCCATCTAAATACCCCCCTGTTAAAAGACAATCCATCTAAATACGCACCTGTCAAAGGACAAAGCATCTAAATACGCACGTGTTAAAGGACAAACCATCTAAATACCCCCCTGTTAAAAGACAACTCGTCTAAACCCCCCTGTTGAAAGACAAACCATCTAAACCGCCCTGCTAAAAGGCAATCCATCTAAAAACCCCACAGTTAAAAGATACTCCATCTAAAGACCCCCCTGTTAAAAGACAACCCATCTAAATACCCCCCTGTTAAAAGACAATCCATCTAAATACCCCCCTGTTAAAAGACAATCCATCTAAATAACCCCCTGTCAAATGACAACCCATCTAAATAGCCCCTGTTAAAAGACAACCCATCTAAATAGCCCCTGTTAAATGACAACTCGTCTAAACCCCCCATGTTAAAAGACAACCCATCTAAATACCCCCCTTTTAAATGAAATTCCATCTAAACCCCCCTGTTGAAGGACAACCCATCTAAATACCCCCTGTTAAAAGACAACCCATCTAAACCGCCCTGCTAAAAGGCAATCCATCTACAAAACCCCCTGTCAAAAGACAACCCATCTAAATAGCCCCTGTTAAAAGGCAATCCATCTAAATACCCCCCTGTTAAAAGACAATCCATCCAAATATCCCCCTGTCATTAGCAACCCATCTAAATAGCCCCTGTTAAAAGACAACCCATCTAAATACCCCCTTGTTAAAAGACAACACATCTGAATAACCCCCTCTTAAAAGGGAATCGATCTAAACACCTTCTGCTAAAAGACAATCCATCTAAATACCCCCCTCTTAAAAGCCAATCCATCTAAATACCCCCCCCCCGTTAAAATACATCCCATCTAAACATCACTGCCAAAAGACAATCCGTCAGAATACCCCCTGTTAAAAGACAACGCATCTAAATACCCCCTGTTAAAGACAAGCCATCTAAATACCCCAATGCTAAAAGGCAACCCATCCAAACACCCCCTGATAAAAGACAATCCACCTAAATACCCCACTGTTAAATGACAACTCATCTAAATACCACCTGTTAAAAGACAACCCATCTTAGCCCCCCCTTTTAAAAGACATTCCATCTAAACCCCCTGTTAAAATACAACCCATTTAATTAACCCCCTGTTAAAAGTCAACCCTTCTAATTAACCCCCTGTTAAAAGGCAACCCATCGAAATACGCCCCTGTTGAAGGACAAACCATCTAAACCCCCTGTTAAAAGACAACCCATCAAATTAACCCCCTGTTAAAAGATAACCCATCTACGTACCCCCCTGTTAATCGTTAATCCATCCAAATACCCCACTGATAAAATACAATCCATCTAAATACCCCCTGTTAAAAGACAAACCATCTAAATACTCCTCTGTTAAAGGCAAACCCATCCAAATACCCCCGTTAAAATACAACCCATCTAAGTCCCCCTACACTTTAAAAGGCAATCCATCTAAATAACCCAAACTTTAAAGACATCCTAGCTAAACCCCACCTGTTAAAAGACAGCCCATCTAAACCCCCCCCCCCGTTAAAAGAAAGCATCTACATACCCTCCTGTTGAAGGACAAACCATCTAAACCCCCTGTTAAAAGACAACCCATCTACGTACCCCCCTGTTAATAGTTAATCAATCTAAATACCCCACTGATAAAAGAAAATCCATCTAAATACCCCCTGTTAAAAGACAATCCATCCAAATACCCTCCTGTTAAAAGACAACACATCTAAATACCCCACTGGTTAAAGGCAACCCATCTAAATACCTCCCTGTTAAAAGCCAACCCATCTAAACAGCCCCTCTTAAAAGACAACCCATCTAACCCACCCACCCACGTTAAAAGGCAATCCATCTAAACACCCCAAAGTTTAAAGACATCCCAGCTAAACCCCACCTGTTAAAAGATAATCCATCTAAATACCCGACTGTTGAAAGACAATCCATCTAAATACCCCCGTGTTAAAAGGCAATCCAACTAAATAACCAACTGTTAAATGACAATCAATCTAAATACCCCCTGTTAAAAGACAATCCATCTAAATACCCCCTGTTAAAAGACAATTCATCTAAATACCCCCTGTTAAAAGACAATCCATCTAAATACCCCCTGTTAAAAGACAATTCATCTAAATAACCAACTGTTAAATGACAATCAATCTAAATACCCCCTGTTAAAAGACAATTCATGTAAATACCCCCTGTTAAAAGACAATCCATCTAAATAACAAACTGTTAAAAGACAATCAATCTAAATACCCCACTGTTGAAAGAAAAGCCATCTAAATACCCTCCTGTTAAAAGACACCACAGCTAAATACCCCACTGTTAAAAGACAATCCATCTAAATACCCCCTGTTGAAAGACAATCCATCTAAATAACAAACTGTTAAAAGACAATCTATCTAAATACCCCCCTGTTAAAAGACAATCAATCTAAATACCTCCCTGTTAAAAGACAAACCATCTAAATACCCTCCTGTTAAAAGACAACACATCTAAATACCCCACTGTTAAAATACAACCCATCTAAATACCGCCCTATTAAAAGACAACCAATCCATCTAAATACCCCCTGTTAAAAGACAATCCATGTAAATACCCCCTGTTTAAAGACAATCCATCGAAATAACCAACTGCCAAAAGACAATCCATCTAAATACCCCCTGTTAAAAGACAACCCATCTAAATACTCCCGTTAAAATGCAACCAATCTAAATACCACCTGTTAAAAGACAAAACATCTAAATACCCCGTTAAAATGCAACCAATCTAAATACCCCCTGTTAAAAGACAACCCATCTAAATACCCTCCTGTTAAAAGACACCACAGCTAAATACCCCACTGTTAAAAGACAATCCATGTAAATACCACCTGTTAAAAGACAATCCATCTAAATAACAAACTGTTAAAAGACAATCAATCTAAATACAGTCCTGTTAAAAGACACCACAGCTAAATACCCCACTGTTAAAAGACAATCCATCTAAATACCCCCTGTTAAAAGACAATCCATCTAAATACCCCCTGTTAAAAGACAACCCATCTAAATACCCTCCTGTTAAAAGACACCACAGCTAAATACCCCACTGTTAAAAGACAATCCATCTAAATACCCCCTGTTAAAAGACAATCCATCTAAATAACAAACTATTAAAAGACAATCAATCTAAATACCCCACTGTTGAAAGAAAATCCATCTAAATCCCCACTGTTAAAAGACAACCCATCTAAATACCTCCCTATTAAAAGACAACCAATCATAACAGCCCCTCTTAAAAGACAACCCATCTAACCCACCCCCCACGTTTAAAGGCAATCCATCTAAATACCCCAAAGTTTAAAGACACCCCAGCTAAACCATACCTGTTAAAAGATAATCCAACTAAATACCCCACTGTTAAAAGACAATCCTTCTAAATAACCAACTGTTAAAAGACAATCAATCTAAATACACCACTGCTGAAAGAAAATCCATCTAAATACCCCCTGTTACAAGACAACCCATGTAAATGCCCCTGTTAAAATGCAACCAATCTAAATACCCCCTGTTAGTAGACAAAACATCTAAACGCCCTGTTACAAGACAACCCATCTAAATATCCTTCTGTTAAAAGACACCACAGCTAAATACCCCACTGTTAAAAGACAATCCATCTAAATACCCCCTGTTAAAAGACAATCCATGTAAATACCCCCTGTTTAAAGACAATCCATCGAAATAACCAACTGCCAAAAGACAATCCATCTAAATACCCCCTGTTAAAAGACAACCCATCTAAATACTCCCGTTAAAATGCAACCAATCTAAATACCAATCGATTCTGGGTACTGCCTGTGCGGAGTTTGCATGTTCTCCCTGTGTCTGCCCCGGTTTCCTCCCACATGCCAAAGACTTGCTGGTTGGTATGCTAATTGGCCATTATAAATTGCCCCTAGTATAGGTAGGTGGTAGGGAAATATATAGGGACCTTTGGGGATGTTATTGGAATATGGGATTCGTGTAGGATTAGTATAAATTGTTGGTTGATGGTCGGCACAGACTCGGTGGGCCGAATGGCCTGTTTCAGTGCTGTATCTCCAAACTAAACTAAATACGCCCCTGTTGAAGGAATACCCATCTAATTAACCCCCTGCTAAAAGACAACCCATCTAAGTACACCCCTGTTCAAATGCAATCCATCGAAATACGCCCCTGTTGAAGGCAAACCCATCCAATTAACCCCCTGTTAAAATTAACCCATCTAAGTACCACCTTGTTAAAAGACAATCCATGGAAATACGCCCGTGGTAAACGACAAACCATCCAAATCCCCCCCTGTTAAACGCAAATCCATCTCAATACCCCCTGTTAAAAGAAAACTCGTATAAACACCCCATGTTAAAAGACAACCCATCTAAACCCCTAATGTTAAAATACAATCCATCACAATAACACACTGTGACAAGAAAATCCATCAAAATACGCCTTGTTAAAAGACAACCCATTTAAATACACCCCTGTTAAAAGATAACCCATCTAAGACCACCCATTTTAAAAGACATTCCATCTAAATACCCCCCTGTTAAAAGACAACCCATCTAAATAAACCCTGTTAAAAGACAATCTATCGAAATACGCCCCACTTAAAAGCCAATCCATCTAAACACCCTCTGTTAAAAGACAACCCATCTGAGCCCCCCTTTTAAAAGACATTCCATCTAAATCGCCCTGTTAAAAGACAACCCTTCTAATTAATCCCCTGTTAAAAGACAACCCATCTAAATACCCCCCTGTTAAAAGGCAATCCATCGAACTACGCCCCTGTTGAAGGACAAACCATCTAAACAACCCCTGTTAAAAGACAATCCATCTAAATACCCCGCTGTTAAAAGACAATCTATCGAAATACGCCCCACTTAAAAGCCAATCCATCTAAACACCCTCTGTTAAAAGACAACCCATCTAAATACCCCCCTCATAAAAGACAATCCATTTAAATACCCCCCTCATAAAAGACAGTCCATCTAAATACCCCCCTCATAAAAGACAATCCATCTAAATACCCCCTGTTAAACGACAATCCATCTAAATACCGCCGGTTGAAAGACATCCCATCGAAACACCACTGCTAAAAGACAAGACGGCAAAATACCCCCCTGTTAAAAGACAACACATATAAAACCCGTGTTAAAAGACAACCCATCGAAATACCCTCCTTTTAAAAGTCAACCCTTCTAAATACTCTCCTGTTAAAAGACAACACATTTAAATACCCCACTGTTAAAAGTCAACCATTCTAAATACCTCCCTGTTAAAAGACAACCTATGTAACTACCCTCCTGTTAAAAGTCAACCCTTCTAAATACCCTCCTGTTAAAAGACAACACATTTAAATACCCCACTGTTAAAAGTCAACCATTCTAAATACCTCCCTGTTAAAAGACAACCCATCCAAACAAACCCTGTTAAAAAGACAACCCATCTAAACCCCCTCCACACGTTAAAAGGCAATCAATCTAAATACCCCAAAGTTTCAAGACATCCCAGCTAAACGCCCTGTTAAAAGACAACCCATCTAATTAACCCCCCTGTTAAAAGACAACAAATCTAAAACCCCCTGTTAAGTACCCCCCTGTTCAAAGTAACCCCCTGTTCAAAGGCAATCCATCGAAATACGCCCCTGGTAAAGGACAAACCATCTAAACCCCCTGTTAAAATTAACCCATCTTAGTACCCCCCTGTTAAAAGACAATCCATCTCAATACCCCCTGTTAAAAGACAACCCATCTGACCCCCTAATGTTAAAATACAATCCATCAAAATAACACACTGTTAAAAGAAAACCCATCTAAATACTCCCCTGTTAAAAGACAACCCATCAAAGACCCCCATTTTAAAAGACATTCCATCTAAATACCCCCCTGTTAATAGACAATCCATCTAAATACCCCGCTGTTAAAAGACAATCTATCGAAATATGCCCCTCTTAAAAGCCAATCTATCTAAACACCCTCTGTTAAAAGACAACCCATCTAAATACCCCCCTCATAAAAGACAATCCATCTAAATACCCCCCTCATAAAAGACAATCCATCTAAATACCCCCCTCATAAAAGACAATCCATCTAAATACCCCCTGTTAAACGACAATCCATCTAAATACCGCCGGTTGAAAGACATCCCATCGAAACACCACTGCTAAAAGACAAGACGGCAAAATACCCCCTGTTAAAAGACAACACATATAAAACCCCCTGTTAAAAGACAACCCATCGAAATACCCTCCTGTTAAAAGACAATCCGTCTAAATAGCCCCCTGTTAATGTCAAGCCATCTAAATACCTCACTGTTAAAAGACAACACATCTAAATCCCCCTGTTAAAAGACAACCAATCTAAATACCCTCCTGTTAAAAGACTACCCATCTAAATAGCCCCTGTTAACAGACAACCCATCTAAATACCCCCCTGTTAAAAGACAATCCATCTAAAACCTCCTGTTAAAAGACAACCCATCTAAATACCCTCCTGTTGAAAGATAACCCATCTAAATAACACCCTGTTAAACGACAATCCATCTAAATACCCCATGTTAAAAGACAATCCATCTAAGTAACCCCCAGTTAAAAGACAACCATTTAAATATCCCACTTATAAAAGACAACCCATCTAAATAATCCCCTGTTAAAACACAACCCATCTAAATACCCCCCTGTTGAAAGATAATCCATCTAAATATCCCCTGTTAAAAGACAATCCATCTAAATACCCCCTGTTAAAAGATAATTCATCGAAATAGCCCCGTTAAAATACAACCCATCTAAATACCCCCTGTTAAAAGACAAAATATGTAAACCCCCCCTGTTAAAAGACAACCCATCTAAATACCCTCCTGGTTAAAGACAACCTATCTAAATACCCTCCTGTTAAAAGACAACACATTTAAATACCCCACTGTTAAAAGTCAACCCTTCTAAATACCTCCCTGTTAAAAGACAACCTATGTAACTACCCTCCTGTTAAAAGTCAACCCTTCTAAATACCCTCCTGTTAAAAGACAACACATTTAAATACCCCACTGTTAAAAGTCAACCCTTCTAAATACCTCCCTGTTAAAAGACAACACATCTAAACCCCCTCCCCACGTTAAAAGGCAATCCATCTAAATACCCCAAACTTTAAAGACATCCCAGCTAAACCCCCTGTTAAAAGACAACCCATCAAATTAACCCCCTGTTAAAAGACAACAAATCTAAGTACCCCCCTGTTAAAATGCAATCCATAGAAATACGCCCCTGTTGAAGGAATACCCATCTAATTAATCCCCTTTTAATAGACAACCCATCTAAGTACCCCACTGTTCAAAGGCAATCCATCCAATTAACCCCCTGTTAAAATTAACCCATCTAAGTACCCCGCTGTTAAAAGACAATCCATCGAAATACGCCCCTGGTAAAGGACAAACCATCTAAATCCCCCCTTGTTAAATGAAAATCCATCTCAATACCCCATGTTAAAAGACAACTCGTATAAACACCCCATGTTAAAAGACAACCCATCTGAACCCCTAATGTTAAAATACAATCCATCAAAATAACACCCTGTTAAAATAAAATCCATCAAAATACGCCTTGTTAAAAGACAACCCATCTAAATACTCCCCTGTTAAAAGACAACCCATCTAAGACCCCCCATTTTAAAAGACATTCCATCTAAATACCCCCCTGTTAAAAGACAACCCATCTAAATACCCTCCTGTTAAAAGACAACCCGTCTAAATAGCCCCCTGTTAATGTCAAGCCATCTAAATACCTCACTGTAAAAAGATAACCCATCTAAATAGCCCCTGTTAACAGACAACCCATCTAAATAACCCCCTGTTAAAAGACTATCAATCGAAAACCTCCAGTTAAAAGACAACACATTTAAATACCCCACTGTTAAAAGTCAACCCTTCTAAATACCTCCCTGTTAAAAGACAACACATTTAAATACCCCACTGTTAAAAGTCAACCCTTCTAAATACCTTGCTGTTAAAAGACAACCCATCTAAATACCCTCCTTTTAAAAGTCAACCCTTCTAAATACTCTCCTGTTAAAAGACAACACATTTAAATACCCCACTGTTAAAAGTCAACCATTCTAAATACCTCCCTGTTAAAAGACAACCCATCCAAACAAACCCTGTTAAAAAGACAACCCATCTAAACCCCCTCCCCACGTTAAAAGGCAATCAATCTAAATACCCCAAAGTTTCAAGACATCCCAGCTAAACGCCCTGTTAAAAGACAACCCATCTAATTAAACCCCCCTGTGAAAAGACAACAAATCTAAAACCCCCTGTTAAGTACCCCCCTGTTCTAAGTACCCCCCTGTTCAAAGGCAATCCATCGAAATACGCCCCTGGTAAAGGACAAACCATCTAAACCCCCTGTTAAAATTAACCCATCTTAGTACCCCCCTGTTAAAAGACAATCCATCTCAATACCCCCTGTTAAAAGACAACCCATCTGACCCCCTAATGTTAAAATACAATCCATCAAAATAACACACTGTTAAAAGAAAGCCCATCTAAATACTCCCCTGTTAAAAGACAACCCATCAAAGACCCCCATTTTAAAAGACATTCCATCTAAATACCCCCCTGTTAATAGACAATCCATCTAAATACCCCGCTGTTAAAAGACAATCTATCGAAATATGCCACTCTTAAAAGCCAATCTATCCAAACACCCTCTGTTAAAAGACAATCCATCTAAATACCCCCTGTTAAACGACAATCCATCTAAATACCGCCGTTTGAAAGACATCCCATCTAAACACCACTGCTAAAAGACAAGACGGCAAAATACCCCCCTGTTAAAAGACAACAAATCTAAAACCCCCTGTTAAAAGACAACCCATCGAAATACTCTCACTGTTAAAAGACAACCCATCTAAATAGCCCCTGTTAACAGACAACCCATCTAAATACCCCCCTGTTAAAAGACAATCCATCTAAAACCTCCTGTTAAAAGACAACCCATCTAAATACCCTCCTGTTGAAAGATAACCCATCTAAATAACCCATCTAAATAACTCCCTGTTAAAAGACAATCCATCTAAGTAACCCCCAGTTAAAAGACAACCATTTAAATATCCCACTTATAAAAGACAACCCATCTATATATCCCCTGTTGAAAGACAATCCATCTAAATACCCCACTGTTAAAATACAATCCATCTAAATACCCCCTGTTAAAAGACAAAATATGCAAACCCCCCCTGTTAAAAGACAACCCATCTAAATACCCTCCTGTTAAAAGACAACACATTTAAATACCCCACTGTTAAAAGTCAACCCTTCTAAATAACTCCCTGTTAAAAGACAACACATTTAAATACCCCACTGTTAAACGTCAACCCTTCTAAAGACCTCCCTGTTAAAAGACAACCCATCTAACTACCCTCCTGTTAAAAGTCAACCCTTCTAAATACCCTCCTGTTAAAAGACAACAGATTTAAATACCCCACTGTTAAAAGTCAACCCTTCTAAATACCTCCCTGTTAAAAGACAACACATCTAAACAACCCCTGTTAAAAGACAACCCATCTGAAGCCCCTCCCCACGTTAAAAGGCAATCCATCTAAACACCCCAAAGTTTAAAGACATCCCAGCTAAACCCCCTGTTAAAAGACAACCCATCAAATTAACCCCCTGTTAAAAGACAACCCATCTAAGTAACCCCCTGTTAAAATGCAATCCATAGAAATACGCCCCTGTTGAAGGAATACCCATCTAATTAACCCCTTGTTAATAGACAACCCATCGAAGTACCCCGCTGTTAAAAGACAATCCATCGAAATACGCCCCTGGTAAAGGACAAACCATCTAAATCCCCCCTTGTTAAATGAAAATCCATCTCAATACCCCATGTTAAAAGACAACTCGTATGAACCCCCCATGTTAAAAGACAACCCATCTAAACCCCTAATGTTAAAATACAATCCATCAAAATAACACCCTGTTAAAAGACAATCCATCAAAATACGCCTTGTTAAAAGAAAACCCATCTAAATACACCCCTGTTAAAAGACAACCCATCTAAGACCCCCCAATTTAGAAGACATTCCATCTAAATACCCCCCTGTTAAAAGACAACCCATCTAAATACCCTCCTGTTAAAAGACAACCCGTCTAAATAGCCCCCTGTTAATGTCAAGCCATCTAAATACCTCACTGTAAAAAGACAACCCTCTAAATCCCCCTGTTAAAAGACAACACATCTAAATACCCTCCTGTTAAAAGACAACCCATCTAAATAGCCCCTGTTAACAGACAACCCATCTAAATACCCCCCTGTTAAAAGACTATCCAGCTAAAACCTCCTGTTAAAAGACAACACATTTAAATACCCCACTGTTAAAAGTCAACCCTTCTAAATACCTCCCTGTTTAATGACAACCCATCTAACTACCCTCCTTTTAAAAGTCAACCCTTCTAAATACCCTCCTGTTAAAAGACAACACATTTAAATACCCCACTGTTAAAAGTCAACCCTTCTAAATACCTCCCTGTTAAAAGACAAACCATCTAAACAAACCCTGTTAAAAAGACAACCCATCTAAACCCCCTCCCCACGTTAAAAGGCAATCAATCTAAATACCCCAAAGTTTCAAGACATCCCAGCTAAACGCCCTGTTAAAAGACAACCCATCTAAGTACCGCCCTGTTCAAAGGCAATCCATCGAAATACGCCCCTGGTAAAGGACAAACCATCTAAACCCCCTGTTAAAAGACAACCCATCCAATTAACCCCCTGTTAAAATTAACCCATCTAAGTACCCCCCTGTTAAAAGACAATCCATCTCAATACCCCCTGTTAAAAGACAACTCGTATAAACCCCCCCCCCATGTTGAAAGACAACCCATCTGAACCCCTAATGTTAAAATACAATCCATCAAAAAAGCACACTGTTAAAAGAAAACCCATCTAAATACCCCCCTTTTAAAAGACAATCTATCGAAATATGCCCCTCTTAAAAGCCAATCTATCTAAACACCCTCTGTTAAAAGACAACCCATCTAAATACCCCCCTCGTAAAAGACAATCCATCTAAATACCCCCTGTTAAACGACAATCCATCTAAATACCGCCGGTAGAAAGACATCCCATCGAAACACCACTGCTAAAAGACAAGACGGCAAAATACCCCCCTGTTAAAAGACAACACATCTAAAACAACCCTGTTAAAAGACAACCCGTCTAAATAGCCCCCTGTTAATGTCAAGCCATCTAAATATCTCACTGTTAAAAGACAACCCATCTAAATACCCCCTGTTAAAAGACAACCCATCTAAATACCCTCCTGTTAAAAGACAACCCATCTAAATAGCCCCTGTTAACAGACAACCCATCTAAATACCCCCCCCGTTAAATGACAATCCATCTAAAACCTCCTGTTAAAAGACAACCCATCTAAATACCCTCCTGTTGAAATACAACCCATCTAAATAATCCCCTGTTAAAAGACAATCCATCTACATAACCCCCAGTTAAAAGACAACCCATCTAAATACCCCACTTATAAAAGACAAGCCATCTAAATATCCCCTATTAAAAGACAATCTATCTAAATACCCCACTGTTGAAAGATAATCCATCTAAATACCCCCTGTTAAAAGACAATCCATCTAAATACCCCCTGTTAAAAGACAATTCATCTAAACAGCCCCGTTAAAATACAACCCATCTAAATACCCTCCTGTTGAAATATAACCCATCTAAATATCCCCTGTTAAAAGACAATCCATCTCAATAACCCCCAGTTAAAAGACAACCCATCTAAATACCCCACTTATAAAAGACAATCCATCTAAATACCCCCTGTTAAAAGACAATTCATCTAAACAGCCCCGTTAAAATACAACCCATCTAAATACCCCCTGCTAAAAGACAAAATATGTAAACCCCCCCTGTTAAAAGACAACCCATCTAAATAGCCTCCTGTTTAAAGACAACCTATCTAAATACCCTCCTGTTAAAAGACAACACATCTAAATACCCCACTGTTAAAAGTCAACCCTTCTAAATACCTCCCTGTTAAAAGACAACCCATCTAAACCCCCCCACGTTAAAAGCAAATCCATCTAAATACCCCAAAGTTTAAAGACATCCCAGCTAAACCCCCTGTTAAAAGACAACCCATCTAATTAACCCCCTGTTAAAAGACAACCCATCTAAGTACCCCCCTGTTCAAAGGCAATCCATCGAAATACGCCCCTGGTAAAGGACAAACCATCTAAACCCCCTGTTAAAAGACAATCCATCCAATTAACCCCCTGTTAAAAGACAGTCCATCGAAATACGCCCCTGGTAAAGGGCAAACCATCCAAATCCCACCCCCCTGTTAAAGGAAAATCCATCTAAATACCCCACTGTTAGAAGACAACCCATCTAAACACCCCCCTTTTAAAAGACATTCCATCTAAACCCCCCTGTTGAAAGACAACCCGTCTAAATACCCCACTGGTAAAAGACAACCCATCTAAATAAACCACTGTTAAAAGACAACCCATCTAACTACCCTCCTGTTAAAAGTCAACCCTTCTAAATACCCTCCTGTTAAAAGACAACAGATTTAAATACCCCACTGTTAAAAGTCAACCCTTCTAAATACCTCCCTGTTAAAAGACAACCCATCTAAACCCCCCCACGTTAAAAGCAAATCCATCTAATTACCCCAAAGTTTAAAGACATCCCAGCTAAACCCCCTGTTAAAAGACAACCCATCTAATTAACCCCCTGTTAAAAGACAACCCATCTAAGTACCCCCCTGTTCAAAGGCAATCCATCGAAATACGCCCCTGGTAAAGGACAAACCATCTAAACCCCCTGTTAAAAGACAATCCATCCAATTAACCCCCTGTTAAAAGACAGTCCATCGAAATACGCCCCTGGTAAAGGGCAAACCATCCAAATCCCACCCCCCTGTTAAAGGAAAATCCATCTAAATACCCCACTGTTAGAAGACAACCCATCTAAACACCCCCCTTTTAAAAGACATTCCATCTAAACCCCCCTGTTGAAAGACAACCCGTCTAAATACCCCACTGGTAAAAGACAACCCATCTAAATAAACCACTGTTAAAAGACAACCCATCTAACTACCCTCCTGTTAAAAGTCAACCCTTCTAAATACCCTCCTGTTAAAAGACAACAGATTTAAATACCCCACTGTTAAAAGTCAACCCTTCTAAATACCTCCCTGTTAAAAGACAACACATCTAAACAACCCCTGTTAAAAGACAGTGCAGCAGCTTTTTCGGGAGCAGCGTGTGAGCGAGTGAGCAGCTGGGAAAGTCCGTTTGAAAGTAAATTTAATTTCCTTTTGTTTTTCGGCGGAGGCCAGGGGGCTGCTGGGGGGCTGCTGGGTAAGTAAAACACTATATATTTGGGCGGTTTCTGAACCCGAGACACCACACTTGTAGTGTCTCCCACCCGCCCTCCTCCTCCAACCAAAAAAAAGGACTCGGTGGGGTGTTTATAAAGTAAGGCTTTTTCGATTTCTCTGGTTTTATTGTGATTGGTAAAAACTTTTCGTTCCTTTTTCATTTAACTAAGTTTAAACTTAAGATTAAAAATGGCAGGAGATCTCAGACCCGTATCATGCTCCTCTTGCTCAATGTGGGAGCTCAGGGACATGGCTGATGACCCTGACTCCTTCACGTGCAGGAAGTGTGTCCAGCTGCAGCTCTTGTTAGACCGCATGACGGCTCTCGAGCTGCGGATGGACTCACTTTGGAGCATGCGCGATGCTGAGGAGGTCGTGGATAGCACGTTTAGTGAATTGGTCACACCGCAGATTAGGATTGCTGAGGGAGAAAGGGAATGGGTGACCGAAAGGCAGAGAAAGAGCAGGAAGGCAGCGCAGGAGTCCCCTGCGGTCATCTCCCTCCAAAACAAGTATACCGTTTTGGATACTGTTGAGGGAGATGGCTCACCAGGGGAAGGCAGCAGTAGCCAGGTCCATGGCACCGTGGCTGGCTCTGCTGTTCCGAAGGGCGGGAAAAAGAGTGGAAGGGCTATAGTCGTAGGGGATTCGATTGTAAGGGGAGTAGATAGGCGGTTCTGTGGTCGAAAACGAGGCTCCCGAATGGTATGTTGCCTCCCAGGTGCACGGGTCAGGGACTTCTCAGATCGGCTGCAGAACATTCTAAAGGGGGAGGGTGAACAGCCAGTTGTCATTGTGCACATAGGCACTAATGATATAGGTAAAAAACGGGATGAGGTCCTACATGCAGAGTTTAGGGAGTTAGGAGCCAAGTTAAAAAGTAGGACCTCAAAGGTAGTAATCTCAGGATTACTACCAGTGCCACGTGATAGTCAGAGTAAAAATGAAAGAATAGTTAGGATGAATGCGTGGCTTGAGAGATGGTGCAGGAAGGAGGGGTTCAGATTTTTGGGACATTGGGACCGGTTCTGGGGGAGGTGGGACTATTACAAATTGGACGGTCTACACCTGGGCCGGACTGGAACCAATGTCCTTGGAGGTGCTTTTGCTAACGCTGTTGGGGAGGGTTTAAACTAATGTGGCAGGGGGATGGGAACCAATTGAGGTCAGTTGACAGTAAGGAGGTAGTAACAAAAGCCTGTAAGGAACTAGATAATGAAGTCAGTGTGACTAAGGGGAAGAGCAGGCAAGGAGCAGATGATGAATATAAAGGGAGTGGTGGTCTGAGGTGCATTTGTTTTAATGCAAGAAGTGTAGTAGGTAAGGCAGATGAACTTAGGGCTTGGATTAGTACCTGGGAGTATGATGTTATTGCTATTACTGAGACTTGGTTGAGGGAAGGGCATGATTGGCAACTAAATATCCCAGGATATCGATGCTTCAGGCGGGATAGAGAGGGAGGTAAAAGGGGTGGAGGAGTTGCATTACTGGTCAAAGAGGATGTCACAGCTGTGCTGAAGGAGGGCACTATGGAGGACTCGAGCAGTGAGGCAATATGGACAGAACTCAGAAATAGGAAGGGTGCGGTAACAATGTTGGGGCTGCACTACAGGCCTCCCAACAGCGAGCGTGAGATAGAGGTACAAATATGTAAACAGATTATGGAAAGATGTAGGAGCAACAGGGTGGTGGTGATAGGAGCTTTTAATTTTCCCAACATTGACTGGGATTCGCTTAGTGTTAGAGGTCCAGATGGAGCAGAATTTGTAAGGAGCATCCAGGAGGGTTTTCTAGAGCAGTATGTAAATAGTCCAACTCGGGAAGGGGCCATACTGGACCTGGTGTTGGGGAATGAGCCCGGCCAGGTTGTTGAAGTTTCAGTAGGGGACTACTTTGGGAATAGTGATCACAATTCCGTAAGCTTTAAAATACTCATGGACAAAGACGAGAGTGGTCCAAAAGGGAGAGTGCTAAATTGGGGGAAGGCCAACTACACCAAAATTCGGCAGGAGCTGGGAAATGTAGATTGGGAGCAGCTGTTTGAAGGTAAATCCACATGTGATATGTGGGAGGCTTTTAAAGAGAGGTTGATTAGCGTGCAGGAGAGACATGTTCCTGTGAAAATGAGGGATAGAAATGGCAAGATTAGGGAACCATGGATGACAGGTGAAATTGTGAGACGAGCTAAGAGGAAAAAGGAAGCATACATAAGGTCTAGGCGGCTGATGAAAGACGAAGCTTTGAAAGAATATCGGGAATGTAGGACCAATCTGAAACGAGGAATTAAGAGGGCTAAAAGGGGTCATGAAATATCTTTAGCAAACAGGGTTAAGGAAAATCCCAAAGCCTTTTATTCATATATAAGGAGAAAGAGGGTAACTAGAGAAAGGATTGGCCCACTAAAGGACAAAGGAGGAATGTTATGCTTGGACTCAGAGAAAATGGGTGAGATTCTAAACGAGTACTTTGCATCGGTATTCACCGAGGAGAGGGACATGACGGATGTTGAGGTTAGGAACAGATGTTTGATTACTCTAGGTCAAGTCGGCATAAGGAGGGAGGAAGTGTTGGGTATTCTAAAGGGCATTAAGGTGGACAAGTCCCCAGGTCCGGATGGGATCTATCCCAGGTTCCTGAGGGAAGCGAGAGAGGAAATAGCTGGGGCCTTAACAGATAGACTTTGCAGCATCCTTAAACACGGGTGAGGTCCCGGAGGACTGGAGAATTGCTAATGTTGTCCCCTTGTTTAAGAAGGGTAGCAGGGATAATCCAGGTAATTATAGACCGGTGAGCCTGACGTCAGTGGTAGGGAAGCTGCTGGAGAAGATACTGAGGGATAGGATCTATTCCCATTTGGAAGAAAATGGGCTCATCAGTGATAGGCAACATGGTTTTGTGCAGGGAAGGTCATGTCTTACCAACTTAATAGAATTCTTTGAGGAAGTGACAAAGTTGATTGATGAGGGAAGGGCTGTCGATGTCATATACATGGACTTCAGTAAGGCGTTTGATAAGGTTCCCCATGGCAGGCTGATGGAGAAAGTGAAGGCGCTTGGGGTCCAAGGTGTACTAGCTAGATGGATAAAGAACTGGCTGGGCAACAGGAGACAGAGAGTAGCAGTAGAAGGGAGTTTCTCAAAATGGAGACGTGTGACCAGTGGTGTTCCACAGGGATCCGTGCTGGGACCACTGTTGTTTGTGATATACATTAATGATTTGGAGGAAAGTATAGGTGGACTGATTAGCAAATTTGCAGACGACACTAAGATTGGTGGAGTAGCAGATAGTGAAGGGGACTGTCAGAGAATACAGCAGAATATAGATAGATGGGAGAGTTGGGCAGAGAAATGGCAGATGGAGTTCAATCAGGGCAAATGCGAGGTGATGCATTTTGGAAGATCCAATTCAAGAGTGAACTATAAAGTGAATGGAAAAGTCCTGGGGAAAATTGATGTCCAGAGAGATTTGGGTGTTCAGGTCCACTGTTCCCTGAAGGTGGCAACGCAGGTAAATAGAGTGGTCAAGAAGGCATACGGCATGCTTTCCTTCATCGGACGGGGCATTGAGTACAAGAGTTGGCAGCTCATGTTACAGTTGTATAGGACTTTGGTTCGGCCACATTTGGAATACTGCGTACAGTTCTGGTCGCCACATTATCAAAAGGATGTGGATGCTTTGGAGAGGGTGCAGAGGAGGTTCACCAGGATGTTGCCTGGTATGGAGGGCGCGAGCTATGAAGAGAGGTTGAGCAGATTAGGATTATTTTCATTAGAAAGACGGAGGTTGAGGGGGGACCTGATTGAGGTGTACAAAATCATGAGAGGTATAGACAGGGTGGATAGCAAGAGGCTTTTTCCCAGAGTGGGGGTTTCAATTACTAGAGGACACGAGTTCAAAGTGAAAGGGGAAAAGTTTAGGGGGGATATGCGTGGAAAGTTATTTACGCAGAGGGTGGTGGGCACCTGGAACGCATTGCCAGCGGAGGTGGTAGATGAGGGCACGATGGAGTCTTTTAAGATGTATCTAGACAGATACATGAATGGGCAGGAAGAAAAGAGATGCAGAACCTTAGAAAATAGGCGACATGTTTAGAGAGAGGATCTGGATCGGCGCAGGCTTGGAGGGCCGAAGGGCCTGTTCCTGTGCTGTAATTATCTTTGTTCTTTGTTCTTTGTTTAACCCATCTGAAGCCCCTCCCCACGTTAAAAGGCAATCCATCTAAACACCCCAAAGTTTAAAGACATCCCAGCTAAACCCCCTGTAAAAATACAACCCATCAAATTAACCCCCTGTTAAAAGACAACCCATCTAAGTAACCCCCTGTTAAAATGCAATCCATAGAAATACGCCCCTGTTGAAGGAATACCCATCTAATTAACCCCTTGTTAATAGACAACCCATCTAAGTACCCCGCTGTTAAAAGACAATCCATCGAAATACGCCCCTGGTAAAGGACAAACCATCTAAATCCCCCCTTGTTAAATGAAAATCCATCTCAATACCCCATGTTAAAAGACAACTCGTATAAACCCCCCATGTTAAAAGACAACTCATCTAAACCCCTAATGTTAAAATACAATCCATCAAAATAACACCCTGTTAAAAGGCAATCCATCACAATACGCCTTGTTAAAAGAAAACCCATCTAAATACACCCCTGTTAAAAGGCAACCCATCTAAGACCCCCCAATTTAGAAGACTTTCCATCTAAATACCCCCCTGTTAAAAGACAACCCATCTAAATACCCTCCTGTTAAAAGACAACCCGTCTAAATAGCCCCCTGTTAATGTCAAGCCATCTAAATACCTCACTGTAAAAAGACAACCCTCTAAATCCCCCTGTTAAAAGACAACACATCTAAATACCCTCCTGTTAAAAGACAACCCATCTAAATAGCCCCTGTTAACAGACAACCCATCTAAATACCCCCTGTTAAAAGACTATCCATCTAAAACCTCCTGTTAAAAGTCAACACATTTAAATACCCCACTGTTAAAAGTCAACCCTTCTAAATACCTCCCTGTTTAATGACAACCCATCTAACTACCCTCCTTTTAAAAGTCAACCCTTCTAAATACCCTCCTGTTAAAAGACAACACATTTAAATACCCCACTGTTAAAAGTCAACCCTTCTAAATACCTCCCTGTTAAAAGACAAACCATCTAAACAAACCCTGTTAAAAAGACAACCCATCTAAACCCCCTCCCCACGTTAAAAGGCAATCAATCTAAATACCCCAAAGTTTTAAGACATCCCAGCTAAACGCCCTGTTAAAAGACAACCCATCTAAGTACCCCCCTGTTCAAAGGCAATCCATCGAAATACGCCCCTGGTAAAGGACAAACCATCTAAACCCCCTGTTAAAAGACAACCCATCCAATTAACCCCCTGTTAAAATTAACCCATCTAAGTACCCCCCTGTTAAAAGACAATCCATCTCAATACCCCCTGTTAAAAGACAACTCGTATAAACCCCCCCCCATGTTGAAAGACAACCCATCTGAACCCCTAATGTTAAAATACAATCCATCAAAAAAGCACACTGTTAAAAGAAAACCCATCTAAATACTCCCCTGTTCAAAGACAACCCATCAAAGACCCCCATTTTAAAAGACATTCCATCTAAATACCCCCCTGTTAAAAGACAATCTATCGAAATATGCCCCTCTTAAAAGCCAATCTATCTAAACACCCTCTGTTAAAAGACAACCCATCTAAATACCTCCCTCGTAAAAGACAATCCATCTAAATACCCCCTGTTAAACGACAATCCATCTAAATACCGCCGGTAGAAAGACATCCCATCGAAACACCACTGCTAAAAGACAAGACGGCAAAATACCCCCCTGTTAAAAGACAACACATCTAAAACAACCCTGTTAAAAGACAACCCGTCTAAATAGCCCCCTGTTAATGTCAAGCCATCTAAATATCTCACTGTTAAAAGACAACCCATCTAAAGACCCCCTGTTAAAAGACAACCCATCTAAATACCCTCCTGTTAAAAGACAACCCATCTAAATAGCCCCTGTTAACAGACAACCCATCTAAATACCCCCCCCCGTTAAATGACAATCCATCTAAAACCTCCTGTTAAAAGACAACCCATCTAAATACCCTCCTGTTGAAATACAACCCATCTAAATAATCCCCTGTTAAAAGACAATCCATCTACATAACCCCCAGTTAAAAGACAACCCATCTAAATACCCCACTTATAAAAGACAAGCCATCTAAATATCCCCTATTAAAAGACAATCTATCTAAATACCCCACTGTTGAAAGATAATCCATCTAAATACCCCCTGTTAAAAGACAATCCATCTTCATACCCCCTGTTAAAAGACAATTCATCTAAACAGCCCCGTTAAAATACAACCCATCTAAATACCCTCCTGTTGAAATATAACCCATCTAAATATCCCCTGTTAAAAGACAATCCATCTCAATAACCCCCAGTTAAAAGACAACCCATCTAAATACCCCACTTATAAAATACAATCCATCTAAATACCCCCTGTTAAAAGACAATTCATCTAAACAGCCCCGTTAAAATACAACCCATCTAAATACCCCCTGCTAAAAGACAAAATATGTAAACCCCCCTGTTAAAAGACAACCCATCCAAATAGCCTCCTGTTTAAAGACAACCTATCTAAATACACTCCTGTTAAAAGACAACACATCTAAATACCCCACTGTTAAAAGTCAACCCTTCTAAATACCTCCCTGTTAAAAGACAACCCATCTAAACCCCCCCACGTTAAAAGCAAATCCATCTAAATACCCCAAAGTTTAAAGACATCCCAGCTAAACCCCCTGTTAAAAGACAACCCATCTAATTAACCCCCTGTTAAAAGACAACCCATCTAATTAACCCCCTGTTAAAAGACAACCCATCTAAGTACCCCCCTGTTCAAAGGCAATCCATCGAAATACGCCCCTGGGAAAGGACAAACCATCTAAACCCCTGTTAAAAGACAATCCATCCAATTAACCCCCTGTTAAAAGACAGTTCATCGAAATACGCCCCTGGTAAAGGGCAAACCATCCAAATCCCACCCCCCTGTTAAACGAAAATCCATCTAAATACCCCACTGTTAGAAGACAACCCATCTAAACACCCCCCTTTTAAAAGACATTCCATCTAAACCCCCCTGTTGAAAGACAACCCGTCTAAATACCCCACTGTTAAAAGACAACCCATCTAAATAAACCACTGTTAAAAGACAACCCATCTAAATACCCCCTGTTAAAAGACAATCCATCTATATACTTCCCTGTTAAAAGACAAACCATCTAAGAGCCCCCATTTCTAAAGACATTCCATCTAAATCCCTCTGTTGAAAGACATCCCATCTAAACACCACTGCTGAAAGACAATACGTCAAAATACCCCCCTGTTGAAAGACAACACATCTAAAACCCCCTGTTAAAAGACAACCCATCTAAATACCACCCTGTTAAAGACAAGGCATTTAAATAACCCCCAGTTAAAAGACAACCCTTCTAAATACCCCACTGTTAAAAGACAACCCATCTAAATACCCCACTGTTAAAAGACAACCCATCTTAATACCCCACTGTTAATAGACAACCCATCTAAATACCCCACTGTTAAAAGACAACCCATCTAAATCCCCCACTGTTAAAAGACAACCCATCTAAATACCCCACTGTTAAAAGACAATCCATCTAAATACCCCACTGTTAAAAGACAACCCATCTAAATACCCCATGTTAAAAGACAATCCATCTAAATACCCCATGTTAAAAGACAATCCATCTAAATAACCCCAGTTAAGAGACAACCCATCTAAATAACCCCTGTTAAAAGACAATCCATCTAAATACCCCATGTTAAAAGACAATCCATCTAAATAACCCCCCAGTTAAAAGACAACCCATCTACGTACCCCCCTGTTAATCGTTAATCCATCTAAATACCCCACTGATAAAAGACAATCCATCTAAATACCCCCTGTTAAAAGACAATTCATCTAAACAGCCCCGTTAAAATACAACCCATCTAAATACCCTCCTGTTGAAATATAACCCATCTAAATAACCCCCTGTTAAAAGACAATCCATCTAAATAACCCCCAGTTAAAAGACAACAAATCGAAATACCCCACTTGTAAAAGACAATCCATCTAAATACCCCCTGTTAAAAGACAATTCATCTAAACAGCCCCGTTAAAATACAACCCATCTAAATACCCCCTGCTAAAAGACAAAATATGTAAACCCCACTGTTAAAAGACAACCCATCTAAATACCCTCCTGTTTAAAGACAACCTATCTAAATACCCTCCTGTTAAAAGACAACACATCTAAATACCCCACTGTTAAAAGTCAACCCTTCTAAATACCTCCCTGTTAAAAGACAACCCATCTAAACCCCCCCACGTTAAAAGCAAATCCATCTAAATACCCCAAAGTATAAAGACATCCCAGCTAAACCCCCTGTTAAAAGACAACCCATCTAATTAACCCCCTGTTAAAAGACAACACATCTAATTAACCCCCTGTTAAAAGACAACCCATCTCAGTACCCCCCTGTTAAAAGGCAATCCATCGAAATACGCCCCTGGTAAAGGACAAACCATCTAAACCCTCTGTTAAAAGACAATCCATCCAATTAACCCCCTGTTAAAAGACAGTCCATCGAAATACGCCCCTGGTAAAGGGCAAACCATCCAAATCCCACCCCCCTGTTAAACGAAAATCCATCTAAATACCCCACTGTTAGAAGACAACCCATCTAAACACCCCCCTTTTAAAAGACATTCCATCTAAACCCCCCTGTTGAAAGACAACCCGTCTAAATACCCCACTGTTAAAAGACAACCCATCTAAATAAACCACTGTTAAAAGACAACCCATCTAAATACCCCCTGTTAAAAGACAATCCATCTATATACTTCCCTGTTAAAAGACAACCCATCTAAGAGCCCCCATTTAAAAAGACATTCCATCTAAATCCCTCTGTTGAAAGACATCCCATCTAAACACCACTGCTAAAAGACAATACGTCAAAATACCCCCCTGTTAAAAGACAACACATCTAAAACCCCCTGTTAAAAGACAACCCATCTAAATACCACCCTGTTAAAGACAAGGCATCTAAATAACTCCCAGTTAAAAGACAACCCATCTAAATACCCCACTGTTAATAGACAACCCATCTAAATACCCCACTGTTAAAAGACAACCCATCTAAATACCCCACTGTTAAAAGACAACCCATCTAAATACCCCATGTTAAAAGACAACCCATCTAAATACCCCACTGTTAAAAGACAATCCATCAAAATACCCCACTGTTAAAAGACAACCCATCTAAATACCCCATGTTAAAAGACAATCCATGTAAATACCCCATGTTAAAAGACAATCCATCTAAATAACCCCAGTTAAGAGACAACCCATCTAAATAACCCCTGTTAAAAGACAATCCATCCAAATACCCCATGTTAAAAGACAATCCATCTAAATAACCCCCAGTTAAGAGACAACCCATCTAAATACCCCCTGTTAAACGACAATCCATCTAAATAACCCCCAGTTAAAAGACAGCCCAGCTAAATACCCCACTGTTAAAAGACAACCCATCTAAATACCCTCCTGTTTAAAGACAACCCATCTAAAAGCCCACTGTTAACAGACAACCCATCTAAATACCCCACTTTTAAAAGACAATCCATCTAAATACCCCATGTTAAAAGACAATCCATCGAAATAACCCCCAGTTAAAAGACAACCCAGCTAAATACCCCACTGTTAAAAGACAACCCATCTAAATACCCTCCTGTTAAAAGACAACCCATCTAAAAGCCCCCTGTTAACAGACAACCCATCTAAATACCCCACTGTTAAAAGACAATCCATCTAAATACCCCATGTTAAAAGACAACCCATCTAAATACCCCCCTGTTAAAAGACAACCCATCTAAATACCCCCCTGTTAAAAGACAACCCAGCTAAATACCCCACTGTTAAAAGACAACCCATCTAAATACCCCCCTGTTAAAAGACAACCCATCTAAAAGCCCCCTGTTAACAGACAACCCATCTAAATACCCACTGTTAAAAGACAACCCATCTAAATACCCCACTGTTAAAAGACAATCCATCTAAATACCCCATGTTAAAAGACAATCCATCTAAATACCCCATGTTAAAAGACAACCCAGCTAAATACCCCACTGTTAAAAGACAACCCATCTAAATACCCTCCTGTTAAAAGACAACCCATCTAAAAGCCCCCTGTTAACAGACAACCTATCTAAATACCCCACTGTTAAAAGACTACCCATCTAAATACCCCCTGTCAAAAGACAATCCTTCTGAGCCCCCCTTTTAAAATACATTCCATCTAAATCCCCCTGTTAAAAGACAACCCATCTAATTAATCCCCTGTTAAAAGACAACCCATCTAAATACCCCCCTGTTCAAAGGCAATCCATCGAACTACGCCCCTGTTGAAGGACAACCCATCAAAATAACTCCCGTTAAAAGACAGTCCATCTAAATACCCCGCTGTTAAAAGACAATCTGTCGTAATACCCCGCTGTTAAAAGACAAAGTATCGAAATACACCCCTGGTAAAGGACAAACCATCTAAATTCGCCGCTGTTAAAAAGACAACCCATCCAAATACCCCACTGTAAAAAGACAACCCATCTAAATAACCCCCTTTTAAAAGGCATTCCATCTGAATCCCCCTGTTAAAATACAACCCATCTAATTAATCCCCTGTTAAAAGACAACCCATCTAAATACCCCCCTCTTAAAGGACAATCCATTTAACTACCCCCTGTTAAAAGAAAACCCATTTGAGCCCCCACTTTTAAAAGCATTCCATCTAAATCCCCCTGTTAAAAGCCAACCCATCTAATTAATCCCCTGTTAAAAGACAACCCATCGAACTACGCCCCTGTTGAAGGACAAACCATCTAAACAAAGCGTGTTAAAAGACAATCCATCGAAATACCCCGCTGTTAAATGACAATCTATCGAAATACGCCCCTGGAAAAGGACAAACCATCTAAATCCCCCGCTGTTAAAAAGACAACCCATCTAAATACTCCACTGTTCAAAGACAACCCATCTAAATACCCCCCTCTTAAAAGACAATGCATCTAAACGCCCCCTGTGAAAAGACAATCCATCTAAATACTCCACTGTTAAAAGCCAACCCATCTGAGCCCCCCCGCCCCTTTTAACAGACATTGCATCTAAATCCCCTGTTAAACGACAACCCATCTAAATACCCCGCTGTTAAAAGACAATCTATCGAAATACGCCCCCGGTAAAGGACAAACCATCTAAATCCCCCGCTGTTAAAAGACAACCCATCCAAATACCCCACTGTTAAAAGAAAATCCATCTAAATAACCCCCTGTTCAAAGACAACCCATCTACTACTCCCCTGTTAAAAGACAACCCATATAAGTCCCCAAACTTTTAAAATACAATCCATCTAAACCCCCTGTTGAAAGGCAACTCATCTAAATAATCCCCTGTTAAAAGACAACCCATCGAAATACTCCCCTGTTAAAAGACAACCATATAAGTCCCCCCTTTTAAAATACATTCCATCTAAACCCCCCTGTTGAAAGGCAACTCATCTAAATAACCCCCTGTTAAAAGACAACCCATCTAAATACTCCCCTGTTAAAAGACAACCCATCTAAGACCCCCCCTTTCAAAAGACATTCCATCTAAATATCCCCCTGTTGAAAGGCAATCCATCTAAATACGCACCTGTTAAAGGACAAACCATCTAGGTAACCCCCTGTTAAAAGACTGCCCATCTAAATACCTCATGTTAAAAGACAATCCATCTAAATACCCCATGTTAAAAGACAATCCATCTTATTAACCCCTGTTAAAAGATAACCCATCGAAATAACCCCCTGTTAAAAGACAACCCATCTAAATAACCCCCTGTTAAAAGACAACCCATCTACATACCCACTATTAAAAGGCAACCCACCTGAAAACCACACAGTTAAAACAGACCCCATCTAAATACCCTCCTGCTAAAAGACAACCCATCTAAATCCCCTGTTAAAAGACAACCCATCGAAATACACTCCTCTTGAAAGACAGCACATCTAAATACCCCACTGTTAAAAAAACCCATCTAAATAACGCCCTGTAAAAAGACTATCCATCTAACTATCCCCCTGTTAAAAGACAACTCATCTAAATAACCCCCTGTCAAACGACAACCCATCTAAATACCTCCTGTTAAAAGACAACACATCTAAATAACCCCATGTCAAAAGACAACCCATCTAAATACCCCACTTGTAAAAGACAATCCATCTAAATACCCCCTGTTAAAAGACAATTCATCTAAACAGCCCCGTTAAAATACAACCCATCTAAATACCCCCTGCTAAAAGACAAAATATGTAAACCCCACTGTTAAAAGACAACCCATCTAAATACCCTCCTGTTTAAAGACAACCTATCTAAATACCCTCCTGTTAAAAGACAACACATCTAAATACCCCACTGTTAAAAGTCAACCCTTCTAAATACCTCCCTGTTAAAAGACAACCCATCTAAACCCCCCCACGTTAAAAGCAAATCCATCTAAATACCCCAAAGTATAAAGACATCCCAGCTAAACCCCCTGTTAAAAGACAACCCATCTAATTAACCCCCTGTTAAAAGACAACACATCTAATTAACCCCCTGTTAAAAGACAACCCATCTAAGTACCCCCCTGTTCAAAGGCAATCCATCGAAATACGCCCCTGGTAAAGGACAAACCATCTAAACCCACTGTTAAAAGACAATCCATCCAATTAACCCCCTGTTAAAAGACAGTCCATCGAAATACGCCCCTGGTAAAGGGCAAACCATCCAAATCCCACCCCCCTGTTAAACGAAAATCCATCTAAATACCCCACTGTTAGAAGACAACCCATCTAAACACCCCCCTTTTAAAAGACATTCCATCTAAACCCCCCTGTTGAAAGACAACCCGTCTAAATACCCCACTGTTAAAAGACAACCCATCTAAATAAACCACTGTTCAAAGACAACCCATCTAAATACCCCCTGTTAAAAGACAATCCATCTATATACTTCCCTGTTAAAAGACAACCCATCTAAGAGCCCCCATTTCAAAAGACATTCCATCTAAATCCCTCTGTTGAAAGACATCCCATCTAAACACCACTGCTAAAAGACAATACGTCAAAATACCCCCCTGTTAAAAGACAACACATCTAAAACCCCCTGTTAAAAGACAACCCATCTAAATACCACCCTGTTAAAGACAAGGCATCTAAATAACTCCCAGTTAAAAGACAACCCATCTAAATACCCCACTGTTAAAAGACAACCCATCTAAATACCCCACTGTTAAAAGACAACCCATCTAAATACCCCACTGTTAAAAGACAACCCATCTAAATACCCCACTGTTAATAGACAACCCATCTAAATAC
This sequence comes from Heterodontus francisci, assembly GCF_036365525.1. Classification (NCBI taxonomy): domain Eukaryota; kingdom Metazoa; phylum Chordata; class Chondrichthyes; order Heterodontiformes; family Heterodontidae; genus Heterodontus; species Heterodontus francisci. Next base: position 42,604,055 of record NC_090391.1, read on the forward strand.
CCCACTGTTAAAAGACAACCCATCTAAATACCCCACTGTTAAAAGACAACCCATCTAAATACCCCATGTTAAAAGACAACCCATCTAAATACCCCACTGTTAAAAGACAATCCATCTAAATACCCCACTGTTAAAAGACAACCCATCTAAATACCCCATGTTAAAAGACAATCCATGTAAATACCCCATGTTAAAAGACAATCCATCTAAATAACCCCAGTTAAGAGACAACCCATCTAAATAACCCCTGTTAAAAGACAATCCATCTAAATACCCCATGTTAAAAGACAATCCATCTAAATAACCCCCAGTTAAAAGACAGCCCAGCTAAATACCCCACTGTTAAAAGACAACCCATCTAAATACCCTCCTGTTTAAAGACAACCCATCTAAAAGCCCACTGTTAACAGACAACCCATCTAAATACCCCACTTTTAAAAGACAATCCATCTAAATACCCCATGTTAAAAGACAATCCATCGAAATAACCCCCAGTTAAAAGACAACCCAGCTAAATACCCCACTGTTAAAAGACAACCCATCTAAATACCCTCCTGTTAAAAGACAACCCATCTAAAAGCCCCCTGTTAACAGACAACCCATCTAAATACCCCACTGTTAAAAGACAATCCATCTAAATACCCCATGTTAAAAGACAACCCATCTAAATACCCCCCTGTTAAAAGACAACCCATCTAAATACCCCCCTGTTAAAAGACAACCCAGCTAAATACCCCACTGTTAAAAGACAACCCATCTAAATACCCCCCTGTTAAAAGACAACCCATCTAAAAGCCCCCTGTTAACAGACAACCCATCTAAATACCCACTGTTAAAAGACAACCCATCTAAATACCCCACTGTTAAAAGACAATCCATCTAAATACCCCATGTTAAAAGACAATCCATCTAAATACCCCATGTTAAAAGACAACCCAGCTAAATACCCCACTGTTAAAAGACAACCCATCTAAATACCCTCCTGTTAAAAGACAACCCATCTAAAAGCCCCCTGTTAACAGACAACCTATCTAAATACCCCACTGTTAAAAGACTACCCATCTAAATACCCCCTGTTAAAAGACAATCCTTCTGAGCCCCCCTTTTAAAATACATTCCATCTAAATCCCCCTGTTAAAAGGCAACCCATCTAATTAATCCCCTGTTAAAAGACAACCCATCTAAATACCCCCCTGTTCAAAGGCAATCCATCGAACTACGCCCCTGTTGAAGGACAACCCATCAAAATAACCCCCGTTAAAAGACAGTCCATCTAAATACCCCGCTGTTAAAAGACAATCTGTCGTAATACCCCGCTGTTAAAAGACAAAGTATCGAAATACACCCCTGGTAAAGGACAAACCATCTAAATTCGCCGCTGTTAAAAAGACAACCCATCCAAATACCCCACTGTAAAAAGACAACCCATCTAAATAACCCCCTTTTAAAAGGCATTCCATCTAAATCCCCCTGTTAAAATACAACCCATCTAATTAATCCCCTGTTAAAAGACAACCCATCTAAATACCCCCCTCTTAAAGGACAATCCATTTAACTACCCCCTGTTAAAAGAAAACCCATTTGAGCCCCCACTTTTAAAAGCATTCCATCTAAATCCCCCTGTTAAAAGCCAACCCATCTAATTAATCCCCTGTAAAAAGACAACCCATCGAACTACGCCCCTGTTGAAGGACAAACCATCTAAACAAAGCGTGTTAAAAGACAATCCATCGAAATACCCCGCTGTTAAATGACAATCTATCGAAATACGCCCCTGGAAAAGGACAAACCATCTAAATCCCCCGCTGTTAAAAAGACAACCCATCTAAATACTCCACTGTTCAAAGACAACCCATCTAAATACCCCCCTCTTAAAAGACAATGCATCTAAACACCCCCTGTGAAAAGACAATCCATCTAAATACTCCACTGTTAAAAGCCAACCCATCTGAGCCCCCCCGCCCCTTTTAACAGACATTGCATCTAAATCCCCTGTTAAACGACAACCCATCTAAATACCCCGCTGTTAAAAGACAATCTATCGAAATACGCCCCCGGTAAAGGACAAACCATCTAAATCCCCCGCTGTTAAAAGACAACCCATCCAAATACCCCATTGTTAAAAGAAAATCCATCTAAATAACCCCCTGTTCAAAGACAACCCATCTACTACTCCCCTGTTAAAAGACAACCCATATAAGTCCCCACCCTTTTAAAATACATTCCATCTAAACCCCCTGTTGAAAGGCAACTCATCTAAATAATCCCCTGTTAAAAGACAACCCATCGAAATACTCCCCTGTTAAAAGACAACCCATCTAAGACCCCCCCCCTTTCAAAAGACATTCCATCTAAATATCCCCCTGTTGAAAGGCAATCCATCGAAATACGCACCTGTTAAAGGACAAACCATCTAGGTAACCCCCTGTTAAAAGACTGCCCATCTAAATACCTCATGTTAAAAGACAATCCATCTAAATTTCTTTCTTTCTTTTGGGCCTCCTTATCTCGAGAGACAATGGATACGCGCCTGGAGGTGGTCAGTGGTTTGTGAAGCAGCGCCTGGAGTGGCTATAAAGGCCAATTCTGGAGTGACAGGCTCTTCCACAGGTGCTGCAGAGAAATTTGTTTGTTGGGGCTGTTGCACAGTTGGCTCTCCCCTTGCGCCTCTGTCTTTTTTCCTGCCAACTACTAAGTCTCTTCGACTCGCCACAATTTAGCCCTGTCTTTATGGCTGCCTGCCAGCTCTGGCGAATGCTGGCAACTGACTCCCACGACTTGTGATCAATGTCACACGATTTCATGTCGCGTTTGCAGACGTCTTTATAACGGAGACATGGACGGCCGGTGGGTCTGATACCAGTGGCGAGCTCGCTGTACAATGTGTCTTTGGGGATCCTGCCCATCTAAATAACGCCCTGTTAAAAGACAATCCATCTAAGTAACCCCCTGTTAAAAGACAACCCATCTAATTACCCCACTGTTAAAAGTGAACCCATCTAAAACCCCCGGTTAAAAGACAACCCATCTAAATAACCCCTTGTTAAAAGACAACCCATCTACATACCCCCCTGTTAAAAGGCAATCCATCTGAAAACCACACTGTTAAAACAGATCCCATCTAAATACCTTCCTGTTAAAAGACAACCCATCTAAACCCCCTTGTTAAAAGACAACCCATCGAAATACACTCCTGTTGAAAGACAACACATCTAAATACCCCCCTGTTAAAAGACAATCCATCTAAATACCCCCTGTTAAAAGACAACACATCTAAACCCCCCTTTTAAAAGACAATACAACAAAATACCCCACTATTAAAAGAACATCCATTTAAATACCCCCTTGTTAAAAGACAACCCATCTAAATAACCCCCTGTTAAAAGACAACCCATCCAAATAACCCCCCGTTGAAAGACAATCCATCTAAATACCCCCTGTTAAAAGACAACCCTTCTAAATAACCCCCAGTTAAAAGACAACCCATCTAAATACCCTCTGTTAAAATACAACCCATCTAAATACCCCACTGTTAAAAGTCAACCCATCTAAATACCTCCTGTTAAAAGTCAACCCATCTAAATACCCCACTGTTAAATGACAATCCATCTAAATACTCCCCTGTTAAAAGGCAATCCATCTAAACTCCCCTGTCTGACACTCTCACCCTCTAATCAATCCGCACACACACACTCTCACCCTCTATTCAATCCACACAAACACACTCTCACCCTCCAATCAATCCACACACACACTCATTGGCCTGGGGACGGAGGTGGAGGGAAGTCCAGAACTGTTGCCCCCCACAGGCTCCATTTTCACAGTAGAACCAAGAGAGGACTCCTCCACCATCGATCCTGGGGGTGGGATTGTGACGGAGGCAGGACCAGCTGGCGCGGCGGGGACGTCCGCCCCAGAGTGTGTGGTGGATGTGTCAGCCGCTGGCGGTGAAGTCCCGGAGGAGAATGGGGATTCGGTGTGGGGCACGGAGGATGACCTTGATTCCATCACCAGTGAGGTGGTGGAGTCCCTCGTGCCTCCCACCGAATCTCCCCTTATCCCCACGGTGGAACTTTGGGTTTTCTCGCGGCTTGCAGGTGTTGCCGCGATAAAGTTGAGCTGGTCCTCGGCCGTTGGTCGAATCTGGCGCTGATCATACAGTCCGTCCATGCCGCCCTGAAGAAAGCAGGCAAGCGCGCGGGCGTGAAACTGGTTGAGAGGCGCCGTTTTAATGTGTTCCTCAATGTGTTGCTGGGGGAGTGGAAGGCCAGGTGCACTTCCACTCCCTCCTCACAGTGAGCTGTTGGTGACGGGTTTTAAGTACCTTTGGCATAAAGATAACCATAGCCAGCCTCAACATCAACGACAGCAGGGGGGTCTCACCGCAGATTTCACAATCTCTCAGTCCTCAGGGAAGGGCGATACGTTGTGAGCTTTCTGCAGGAAACCCACAACGTTCCAGGAGAAGAAGGCACCCGGCTCCTGGAGTGGCAGGGTGGGGTCTACATGTGTCACCTTACCCCTATTTCTAGTGGGGTGGCTATCTTGTTCGCCCCGACTTTTCAGCCGGGGACCTTGGGGGTCAAGAGGCTAGTGCCGGGCCGCTTGCTCCACCTGGCCTTTCGCCTGGGTAGCGTGCCACTCCACTTTGTGAACGTGTACGTGCCCAGGCCCGGCGCGTTGCAAGCGTGCTTCTTTGAAGACGTGTCCGCTCTCTTGAGCTCCATCGATTGCGGCGAGTGCATCATCCTCGGGGGGATTTTAACTGCACCCTCGAGGTGGGGGATCGCTCCGGTCCCCAGCGCGGCCAAGCGTCGGTGGAGAAGTTGAGGGTTCTGATCAGCTCCCTTAACTTGGTGGACGTCTGGCAGAATCTCCATCCCGACTCCAGCGCCTTCACGTGGAGGTCTGGAGGAGGGGGGTCGCGAATCGACTGCCTGTACTTTTTGCAGTCGTAAGTCTCACGCGTCTCGGCGGCCTCCATGCGGATGGTGCCGTGCTCAGACCCTCGCCTGGTGTGGGCGAAGTTCACTCCACTCCGTACGTGGGCAGGATCCGTGTACTGGCACTTTAACAACCGGCTGCTGGAGGACGAGCGATTTCGGGACTCGTTCTGTCGATTCTGGGCCGACTGGAGAAGGAAGCGGGGCGGCTTCCCCTCCTTGAGGCTATAGTGGGATGTGGGCAAGACTCACATCCGCGTATTCGATCAGGAGTACGCGAAGGGGTCGACCAAGAGGCAGGAAGCCGAGATCGGGCGCTTTGAGAGGGAGGTGCTCGACTTGGAGTCCCGCCTCGGTCATGCCGTCGTGGATCCGGCCCTGTGGCAGGCGTACAAAGAGAAGAAAGGCGCGCTGAGTGGCCTGCAGCTCATAGGGTCCCGAGGCGCCTTCGTGAGGCACCTTCAGATCCTGGAAGATTTGGACCGCGCCTCACCCTTCTTCTACTCGCTGAAAAATGGCGGGGGGTTTGTAAGCAGCTCGTTGAGCTGCTGGCCGACGACGGATCCTCCATCACGGATCCGGAGGGAATGGGCCTCCTGGTCCGTACTTATTACAGTGCGTTGTTCTCTCCGGATCCGTCCTGCGAGGATGCGCGCATAGTTTTGTGGGAGGACCTGCCGCAGGTCAGCCCGGCGGGCGCCGAAGGATTGGAGGCTCCGCTCACGTTGGCGGAGCTGACTGGCGCCCTCCACCAGCTCTCGAGGGGCAAATCCCCAGGGCTGGATGGGTTGACCGTGGAGTTCCTCAGGGCGTTCTGGGACGTCCTGGGGGACGATTACGCGCGGGTCCTGAGGGAAAGCCTGGCGACCGGGGAGATGCCCCTCTCGTGGCGCAGGGCGGTCATCGTCCTGCTGCCGAAGAGGGGCGATCTCCGCCTGCTTAAAAACTGGCGTCCGGTCTCCCTCCTCAGCACGGATTATAAGATCTTTGCCCGGGCTATGTCTACCCGCCTGGGCTCCGTGCTGGCCCACATGATCCACCCCGACCAGTCCTACACGTTCCCGGGCCGGTCCATCGAGGACAACATCCACCTGGTCCGGGACCTGATCCATCTTTCCCAGAGGACTGGTCAGTCGGTCGCCTTCCTCTCCCTCGATCAGGAGAAGGCATTCGACAGGGTGGATCACGATTACCTTTTCGGGACTCTGCGCGCTTTCGGACTCGGGCCGCATTTCGTGGCCTGGGTCCGACTTTTATACGCCGCTGCAGAGTGTCTAGTCAAAGTTAATGGGTCCTTGACGGCGCCCCTTCGCTTTGGGAGAGGAGTGCGTCAGGGATGCCCCATGTCCGGCCAATTGTATACCGTCTGCGTGGAACCCTTCCTGTGCCTGCTTCGCAGGAGGTTGTTGGGATTGGCTCTGCGCGAGCAAGCCTTGCGGGTCGTCCTCTCGGCTTACGCCGACGACGTGCTCCTCGCAATCACAGATCCCGTTGACTTGTGGAGGATGCGCGACTGCCAGCAGACCTTTTCTGCCGCGTCCTCCGCGTGGATCAATTGGGAGAAATGTTCCGGACTCCTGGTTGGTCCGTGGCGGGTGGACTCCCTGCCGGAGGAGATGACACCTTTTGCGTGGAGCACCACGCACCTCCTCTATCTGGGAGTCCACCTCAGCCCCGCTGAGGAAGCCTGGCCGGCAAACTGGCAGGAGTTGGAGGCGAAAGTCACCGCTCGGCTGGGGCGCTGGACAGGACTGCTCCGAGTGCTTTCCTACAGGGGCCGAGCGTTGGTCATAAACCAACTGGTGGCCTCCATGCTGTGGTACCGGTTGGTCACTTTGGCCCCGCCCCCTGTATTTGCCACCAAGATCCAGAAGAAACTCGTCGATTTCTTCTGGGGCAAGAGGAAACACTGGGTCACGGCTGCGGTCCTGAGTCTCCCGATTGAGGAGGGCGGTCAGTCGCTGGTGTGCGTCCGCACCCAGGCTGCGACTCTCAGCCTTCGGACCCTGCAGAGATACCTGTATGTCGAGCGTCCTCCCAGATGGTGTGCGCTGGCGACGTATTTTTTCCGCCAGTGTCACTGCCTTCAAGACGACACGCAGCTCCCGGTGGAGTCCGTTAGCGGTGCCTCTCTGAGGGAGTTGTCTGTCTTTTACCGGGATCTATTCCGAGTCTGGAACATGGTTGCCTCCAATCAGTGTGCTCCCCCGCCGGCGGAGGAGAGCGGCTCGGCTGTCCGGGCGGCCAACTCCGGGGACGGTCCGGCGGGCGGAGGAGTAGCCGAAACCCCCGGGACGCCCCTCACTGCGGGTGGCGAGGGGGCTCGGTAGTGCAGAGCGATCCCGGCTGAGCTGACCCTCGCTCGGTCGGAACTGTTCATCGGACCCAGGCCCTGAAACTCTCCTCGGGAGCCGGTCCCGCACAACCCGAGCCGCCTCTCGGAAATGCCCTCCGTGCCATTCCAATCGGCGCAGAGAGGTTTCCTGTACGGGCTGCTCCTGCACACTCTCCACTTCCTCGCCCTCGTCAGCCGGCCGGACACGCCCTGGCGGTCCGCGTTGCCATCTGGCGGCGAGGGGAAGCCCCGATGGAGGTCTCTCTACGCGGGAGTCTTCCCCCTTTACATCGGGGACTTGGGATGGAGGATGCTGCACAGAGCAGTCCCGTGCAATAGACTTTTAAGTAGGTTCACGGACTCCCAGGCCTCTTGTACTTTCTGCGGCCTGGACGAGTCCGTGTTCCACGTTTACATGGAGTGTGCGAGGTTGCAGCCCCTCTTTGAGTATCTGAAGGGGCTGCTCCTCAAATTCTGGCTGCACTTCAGTCCCACGCTCCTGATCTTTGGGCACCCGGTGCGGAGGGGCTTGGGCCGGGAGGAGGATCTCCTCGTCGGTCTGCTCCTGGGCCTGGCCAAGGTGGCAATTTACAGGTCCAGGTTGCGGGCCGTCGGGGGTTCCGTCCTCCCCGACTGCCTGCCTCTCTTCCGCGGTTACGTTCGCGACCGGGTGTCCCTGGAGAAGGGGCAGGCGGTGTCCGCCGGTATGCTTGAGGCCTTCCGCGACCGGTGGGCACCGCAGGGACTGGAGGGCATCGTTGACGCCGAGAATGGCATTTTAATTTGAGTTTTTTGTTAATTTATCTGTTTTTAATAAAGTTATTTTAAAATTGTCAGTGTGTATATAAAGGGGGCCTGAGGAATAAAACCCCCTCGAAATAAAATATGTAAAAGGGGCCTGGTGTACAAAGGCCACAAAAACTGTAAATATGTGCAAAAAGTGGGCCTGAGGAAGAAAGGCCCCCTCGATGAGAAAAAAAATTAAACGGGGTTAGATGCAGAGTAAAGCTCCCTCTACAATGTCCCCATCAAAAAAAAGAAAGATTGGCTGCTCTCTGATTTGGGATCTTGAGTACATCAACGAGGTGCAGCTGACTGTGCCTGTGTGCAGAGCTTGGAGGCTGTAGACTGTGACTGCTGCAGGGGGGAGAGACTCAAACTAAAGCAATGGTTTTTCTACATTTTCAACAAAGGAAGGATGGCAGAGGACAGGAAGAACTGGAAGCTCTTTCGTGAGTTTGTTTTGTACTGAAGTTGTTTTCATTGATTGCAGGGGGTGGGGAAAGAAGAGACCTGAAGACCTTGGGTGGGGCTGTATTGTTCAATAGGGCGCTCCTGTATTTAACATCTTTGGATAGGGAGCTCCCTTCCGACCCCAACTACTAAGCCTGGGACAGCTGGAGCTACCCAGGTGAAGAGACTTATTATCTCTACATCGGAAGAGGCGTGTGCCTGGGCAGCTTACAGCTGACCCAGGTGAAGACATCACCCCACCCTCCCAACTGAAGGAACAGCTAAAAGACTTGTGCAAATACCAACAAAGACTGATTCCTCTTGGCCTTCCTTGGCCCCGACATTTCAGCCGGAGATCTTGGGGGTCAAGGAGCTAGTGCCGGTCGGCTTTCCCCACCTCGCCGTTCGCCTCGGTAGGTGGTTACGAAGGCTTACGGAATATTTTCCTTTATTGGCCGATGAATAGAATATAGGAGCAGGGAGGTTATGTTAGAACTGTATAAAACACTAGTTAGACCAGAGCTGGAGTACAGTTCTGGTGAACACATGACAGGAAGGGTGTGATCAGTCTCGAGAGGGTACAGAGGAGATTTACAGAGGATGTTGTCAGGAATGGAGAATTCTAACTACGAGTAAAGATTGGAAAGTCTGGAATTAGCAGGGGCATAGATTACAAGATTTCCACACTAATATCAAGAGGGTGTGATGGCTCCCATGGTGGAATAGCTTGCTGAAGGTTTGCAAAGGAGCATTTTCATTCTGGATCATCAGAACCGGCTACCTGGGCTCCAACCTAATATACATTTTTCCCTCTCTACCAATATTTCACTCACTTTCCCGACCTTTCTCTATTTCCGTACACAGCAGTGAAGGATTGCATCAAATGAATATATCTTACATTCTCCCTTTCAATGCATCCCAACAATCTCACTCTCTACAAACCTGTCCCTCTCTGCAGCCCTCTCTCTGTCTGCATAGTCAGGAATAGTGCCGGAAGACTGGAGGATAGCAAATGTTGTCCCCTTGTTCAAGAAGGGGAGCAGCGACAGCCCTGGTAATTATCGACCTGTGAGCCTTACTTCGGTTGTGGGTAAAATGTTGGAAAATGTTATAAGAGACAGGATTTATAATCATCTTGAAAAGAATCTGTTCATTTGCGATAGTCAGCACGGTTTTGTGACGGATAGGTCGTGCCTAACAAACCTTATTGAGTTTTTCGAGAAGGTGACCAAACAGGTGGATGAGGGTAAAGCAGTGGATGTGGTGTATAGGGATTTCAGTAAGGCGATTGATAAGGTTCCCCACGGTACGCTATTGCAGAAAATACGGAAGTATGGGGTTGAAGGTGATTTAGAGCTTTGGATCAGAAGTTGGCTAGCTGAAAGAAGACAGAGGGTGGTGGTTGATGGCAAATGTTCATCCTGGAGTTTAGTTTCTAGTGGTGTACCGCCAGGATCTGTTTTGGGGCCACTGCTGTTTGTCATTTTTATAAATGACCTGGAAGAGGGTGTAGAAGGGTGGGTTAGTAAAATTGCAGATGACACTAAGGTCGGTGGAGTTGTGGATAGTGCCGAAGGATGTTGTAGGGTACAGAGGGACATAGATGGGCTGCAGAGCTGGGCTGAGAGATGGCAAATGGAGTTTAATGCGGAAAAGTGCGAGGTGATTCACTTTGGAAGGAGTAACAGGAATGCAGAGTACTGGGCTAATGGGACGATTATTGGTAGTGTAGATGAACAGAGAGATCTTGGTGTCCAGCTGCATAAATCCCTGAAGGTTGCTACCCAGGTTAATAGGGCTGTTAAGAAGGCATATGGTGTGTTAGCTTTTATTAGTAGGGGGATGGAGTTTCGGAGCCACGAGGTCATGCTGCAGCTGTACGAAACTCTGGTGAGACCGCACCTGGAGTATTGCATGCAGTTCTGGTCACCGCATTTTAGGAAGGATGTGGAAGCTATGGAAAGGGTGCAGTGGAGATTTACTAGGATGTTGCCTGGTATGGAGGGAAGGTCTAACGAGGAAAGGCTGAGGGACTTGAGGTTGTTTTCGTTGGAGAGAAGGAGGAGGGGAGGTGACTTAATAGAGACATATAAGATAATCAGAGGGTTAGATCGGGTGGCTCGTGAGAGTCTTTTTCCTCCGATGGTAATGGCAAACACGAGGGGACATAGCTTCAAGTTGAGGGGTGATAGATATAGGACAGATGTGAGAGGTAGTTTCTTTACTCAGAGAATAGTAATGGCGTTGAACGCCCTGCCTGCAGGAGTAGTAGATTCGCCAACTGTAAGGGCATTTGAGTGGTCATTGGATAGACATATGGATGAAAATGGAAAAGTATAGGTCAGATGGTTTCACAGGTCGGCGCAACATCGAGGGCCGAAGGGCCTCTACTGCGCTGTAATGTTCTAATTCCAATTCTATTTCTAATATCCAACCCTCTGTCTCTCTCCCAGTGTCAGAGATAGCAGGCGGGAGAGATATAGAGAGGAGCACAGAGAGAGACACAGAGAACAACCCTGGCTTCTCCAATTTCCCAGTGATGAAACGAAGGGATAACTTCTGCAGATCTACCCTGTCCCATCGAATACACTCAGAGAAGGTACAGCACGGGTTAGATGCAGAGTAAAGCTCCGTTTAAACATTCTCTGGAGTATCGGATTAACCCGGGTTACTCATTGTCCCTGGCTCAGGCTGAAGACTCACCTGTCTCAGTCACTGAGACACTCCTGTATCACTTGCCTTAATATAAGCGGATGCCGGGTTTGGGAGCAGGACAGACACACGGGATTGGGACGACCGCTCTTGTGTAGGATCAGCATCAGTAATCCCTCAGAGAAACAGAACACATCAGAAAATAAAACTTGTGTTGAATTTGAGAGTCTTGCATTGTGGAATGTTTTCGTATTTGGTGAGATTGTTGAGCCAGTGAAATTTTGCCCCAATGGGATGAATAGATACTATATGACTTTATTACAACAGTAAGATACCGTGTGTACTGTAAATATGGACTGAAATAACAATGTAACTGATCAATTTCAGCTGAATACTATGATGACAGTTTGAGTCAAAGAGTCAAAGAGTTATACAGCACAGAAACAAGCCCTTCGACCCATCGTGTCCGTGTCCACCATCAAGCACCTAACTATTCTCATCCCATTTTCCAGCACTTGGCCCGTAGCCTTGTATGCTATGGCATTTCAAGTACTCATCTAAATACTTCGTAAATGTTGTGAGGGCCCCTGCCTCCACCACATCTACAGGCAGAACGTTCCAGATTCCAACCACCCTCTGGGTGAAAGAAATTGTCCTCAAATCCCCTCTAAACCTCCTGTCCCTTACCCTTAAATCGGTGACCCTTGGATATTGACCCCTCCGCTAAGGGAAAAGTTTCTTCCTATCTAACCTATCAATTCCCCATATAATTTTGTATCCCTCAATCATGTCCTCCCTCAGCCTTCTCTGCTCTAAGGAAAAGAACCCCAGCCTATCCAGTCTCGCTTAATAGCGGAAATGCTCCAGCCCAGGCAACATCCTGGTGAATCTCCTTTGCACCCTCTCCAGTGCAATCACATCCTTCCTATAGTTTGACGCCCAGAACTGTACAGAGTACTCCAGCTGTGGCTGAACTAGTGTTTTACACAGCTCCGTCATAACCTCCCTGCTCTTCTACTCTGTGCCTCGGCTAATAAAGGCACGTATCCCATATGCCTTCCGAACCACCTGATCTACCTGTGCTGCTGCCATCAGTGATCTGTGGAAAAGCACACCAAGTTCCCTCTGACACTCTGTACTTCTGATTGTCCTACCATTATATATTCACTTGCCTTGTTAGACCTCCCAAAGTTCATCACCTCACACTTCTCAGCATTAAGTTCCATTTGCCACTGCTCTGCCCATCTTACCAGCCCACCGATATCGTCCTGTAATCTAAGGCCTTGCTCCTCACTATTCACGACACCACCAATTTTCGTCTCATCTGCAAACTTACTGATCATACCTCCTATACTCACAACTAAATCATTAATGTCCAATAGAAACAGCAAGGGTCCCAGCACTGATCCCTACAGTGCAGCACTGGTCAGTTTTACGTGCTATCCTGTGGGAGTGCACAGTGGCACAGTGGTTAGCACCGCACCCTCACAGCTCCAGCGACTCAAGTTCAATTCTGGGTATTGCCAGTGTGGAATTTGCAAGTTCTCCCTGTGTCTGCGTGGGTTTCCTCCGGGTGCTCCGGTTTCCTCCCACATGCCAACAGACTTGCTGGTTGATAGGTAAATTGGCCACGAGCAATTGCCCCTTGTATAGGTAGGTAATAGGGAAATATAGGAACATGTGGTAGGAATATGGAATTAGTGTAGGATTAGTATAAAAGGGTGGTTGATGGTCGGCACAGACTCGGTGGGCCGAAGGGTCTGTTTTAGTGCTGCATCTCTAAACTAAAATAAACTAAACTGAGACACGATGGGATGAAGTCAAAGTGGACACTGTTGAATTTGCCAGCTTGATCTTTGTAGGAAGACAAGGGTTAAGTAAGTTAAAAATATTAAAATGGTCAATTCACTTGTACAAGTAAACACTCAACAGAAATGGGTCTGGAATGTCCTATATGCTGCATTCCTAAGACAAGATATGGACAGTAAATGAACAAAGGCCTGGAATTACAAGAAGGCAAGATATGGAGAATAAAATGGAGTATTTTAATAGCAAGAAATTAGGTACGGGTGAGGCTTGGAATGTAGAATCAAATGCATTGTGTGTGGGGGGTGGTCCAGGCAGGATAGGAAAATATATTGATCACACACAGTGATTGATCATGCAGGGAAAGACCCTAACACTGAGCCCAGTGACATGGTGCACGAGGGTAGAGTGAGGGTCAGTCCTGCTTATAAGGGGGTCTCTTTCCTTCATCTGTCACTGCAGTCCAGATAGCCGGGCCAGCTATTGGAAGAAGATCCCTCCTGAACGACTGATCTTAGATCAGTGAGAACTTGGTGAGATTAAAGACACAGACTCGGTGAGAGTCTTTGGGGATCATTTGCAGCATTGATTTTTCCAGGAATATTCACTGGGATTTTCGTGCCAATTTACTGGATTTCTATGTATCCTAACCTACATGTAACCTTTAATCTTGTCGTGCATGTGTAATGTTTAATTTCTGAAAGCCATACAGAGTAAAGCTGAAGGTACTCCAACAAACACAGGAGTGTTGGCATTTATTACCTTTCTGGGTCTAATCTGTAGTTAAGTTGGACGAGACTTGTGGATAATTGTTTTTAAGTTGCTTTTCCAACCGTACTGTAGCATCCCACCATGTAATATACTTTGCTGTCTATATTATCTGAATGCAGACAAAAAAGAGCCACAAATTGTGCCATTTATGCCGGGACAGACAGGTGAAGTTTTTATTTTGTCTGAAATTTAACTCTACCCCTGATGATAACTAACTCATTTTGTTAGCCACGGTTGAGTCACATTTTCTGTTGGGTTTTTGTTTCTTCGGGGAATGTACATTTGCTGTCAACTGTGAAATAACTTCTTTAACTATTAGCCATTGTCTGGCTACTGTCAAATCGTTTCATGTATTTTCCCAATACACCATAGGCAACTTGCCCTTCATATCTTCATAGTTTCCTTTGTTCAGATTTAAAATCCTAGTTTCAGAATGAACTATATCTTTTTTTTCAAATGTAAAATTCGATCATATAGTGGTCATGATTTCATAATGGCACCCTTACAACAAGGTTATTAATTAGTCCTTTCTCATTACAAAATACTAAATATGAAGTAGCTCGATCCCGAGTTGGTTCTTCAACATACTGCTCCAGGCATCCATCTCATACACAAACTAGGAATTCATCCTCCACAGAATTAGTGCTAATTAGGATAACACAATCTATCTGTAAATTGAAGATGTCCATTGTTACTGTATTGCCCATGTTACATGCAGCTGTAATTTCCTGATGTTTACCGTGTCCAACATTACCACTGTAGTTTAATGGTCTACTAAACATCTCCCACCAATGTTTGCAGCCCCTTGCTGTTTCTTAGTTGCACCCAAACTGATTCTACATCTTGCTCCTTCAATCTAAGATACTGTATCACTAATGTACTGTCTCTTCCTGCATTAACAGCACTATCACACCTCCTTTTCCCCTCCACCTATCCTTCCTAAATGACTGCATCAAGGATGAACTTGTTCGTGTCGTAATGACGGGCCAGGCCTAAATTAACCAAAACTTTAATACATTTTAAAAATCAAGGGCCACAATCCAACAGGCGCATGTTGAAATGAGGGATCAAAAGCCAGACATAAATGCAGGTAGACATATTGAATCCTGCCTTTGGGTGAAGGACACTGTCGAAGGCGGATGCACAGCCTGGACATGTGGAGACACTCTCTCCACATATTGTCATTATAGTTTTCAAAGTAAAACAAATGCCCCCAGGAGCAGTGCAGTAGAATAAATTAAATTGGATAAATCAGAGCAAAAGATTCTCAGGAATAGGTGCAGCAAGATCCCAAAACTGTTTTCTCTCAGTTGTACTGACAATCTCTCAGTAATATCCCAATTCAAACAAATGCCATTTCGCAAGCAAAGGATCAAAAGTGATATTGATTGAGCTCACAATGCGAGCACACAACCCACACACACCAGACTGAGAGAAATATCCCTTCCACTGGAGAGAGAGTGATGGAGACGATTTGGGATTTGAACTGGGACTCCCTTCCACGCAAACACAACCCAGCTCAGCAGTTTGCTTCACCAGTGAATATGTTTTAATTTAAAGCTAGTCTAATGATGGCCATGAAACCATAGTCATTTGTTGTAAAACCCCATCTGGTTCACTAATGTCCTTTAGGGAAGGAAATCTGCTGTCCTTACCTTGTCTGGCCTACATGTGACTCCAGATCCACAGCAATGTGGTTAACTCTTACATGCCCTCGAAATGGCCTCGCAAGCCACTCAGTTCAAGGGCAATTAGGGATGCACAATAAATGCTGGCCTGGCCTTCGACGCCCACATCCTATGAAAGAATAAATAAAAATGTTACTTGTTGGGATGTTGTTCAATATGTTCCTTGGGGTCCTGTCCCCGAGGAACATGTTAGTTCAGCACAATGAGGACAGAACCAGTTTGACCAGTGGACCTGTTTTGTTGAAGTAAAACATTTAACTCTAAGCCCTTGTCGGGAACATTACTGCTGTTTGAAAATGTCTGATCCCCCTTACAGGACCCACACAGATATTGGAAAATGGTCGGGAGGCAGTGACACATGCCAATTCCAACCTCAGCTCAAAACTCACGTTGAGCAAATTCAGATCCATCAGTCTGACTTTCTCTCTGTGTCTGTCTGTCTCTGTCCCATACTCTGTCTGTCTCACTGTCACTCCCCCTCTCTCTCACTCGTTCGATGTCTGTCTCTCTGCGTGTCTGATTTACTCTCTCATTCCACGTCAGTCTATTTCTCTTTATTTCATGCTCTAACTGCCCAAGTTTCGTTCTCCCTCTTTCTCTCCCTCTCTCTCTCTATCTATCTCTGGGTTTTGTGCCCTGTCTGACTCACTGTCACTTTCCATCTCTCCACCCCACCCCCGTCTCTACCCCGCCCCCCCCCCCCCCCACCGTCTCCCCCACGTCTCTCCCTCACTGTTTGGTGCTCTGTACTTTTCTACTCTCTCTCTTTCTATTCAATCCTTTCTCTCACTCCCTGTCTGTATTTCGATATCAATCTGTCTGCTTCCATTAACTCACTCTCTGTCACCTCGTCTCTTTCGTTCATGTGGTCTGGCAACCTGTCTCCTTCGTCCATATGGTCTGGCACCCCGTCAGTCTGTCTGTTTCTCTCTCTCTCTCATTTTCTTGTTATCCAGACATTGCCACATTCCAGCTCTGCCTTTTATCTGGGCCAGAGAGAGGATCTCCCATTGTAAAATAGACACTGTAGACTTTTGTCATTCACCTTTTGGAACTGTGTGTTTTCTGGGCCAGAGAGAGCAGGTTACATAGTTAAATGGAGTTTTGATATATGTCCATTCCCCAATTGCAGAATTCCTATGTTACTGGACAAGAGAGAGAGAGAGAGAAAGAGAGAGAATCTGGGGTTGCTCATTGGAAATGGGGGAGTTTTGTGTTGTTCATTCCTAAATTGTGGAACTGTCTGTTATCTGGGCCAGAGAGAGGAGCTGGAACTGATCATTGGAATTCGATGCTACGTTTATTGTAGCAAAGGTATTATTCTGGCTGTAGGGCTAAATATAAATCAGAGATAGTCAGTTCTTGGCTAATTGATCTGAAACTTTAAATCATAGAAATAGAATCAGAGAAAGCTTAAGGCACAGAAAGATGCCACTTGGCCCATTGTGTCTGTGCCAGCCGGAAAATAATCCACCTATTCTAATCCCACTTTCCAGCATTTGGCCCGTAACCCTGCAGATTACAGCACTTGAAGTGCTTATCCAGATTCCTTTTGAATGAGTTGAGGATCTCTGCCTCAACTACCTTTTCAGGCAGCGTGTTCCAGACCCACATCAGTCTCTGGGTGAAAACATTTTGCCTCATCTCCCCTCTGATTATTTTGGCAATCACTTTGCATCTATTCCCCCTAGTCACTGACCTCTCTGCTGAGGAGAATAGAACCTTCACCTCCACTCTATCCAGGCCCCTCAACATTCTGTACATTTCAAACAGATCTGTTCCCAGGAGAGCAAACCTAGCCTATCCAATCTTTCCTCATAGCTGCATTTTTCCTGTCCTGGCAACATCCTCGTAAATTCCCTTTGTACCCTCTCCAGTGCAGTTACATCCTTTCTGTAGTGACGTGACCAGAACTGCACTCAGTACTCAAGTTGTGACCTAAATAATGAATTATACAGTTCCAACATAACCTCCCTGCTCTTATATTCTCTACCTCGGCTAATAAAGGAAAGAATTCCTTATGCCTTCTTCACCACCTTATCGATCTGTCCTTCTACCTTCAGGGATCTGTGGACCTTCACTCCAAGTTCCCTCTGTACTTCTCAGTATTTCCCCATTAATCGTGCATTCAGTTGTCTTGTTTGACCTCCCCAACTGCATCACCTCACAATTCTCTGAGTTGAACTCCATTTGCCACTTTTCTGCCCTTCTTACCAGATCATCAATATCTTCCTGCAGCCGACAACTATACTCCCTGCTATCTACTCCAAGGCCAATCTTTGTGTTGTCTGCAAACTTCTTGATCATGCCCCCTTCATTTCCATCCAAAACGTTCATATGGACCACAAAAATCAGGGGACCCGGTACTGAGGCCTGCAGAAGGCAACTGGAAACAGCCCTCCAGTCGCTAAAACACCCGTCAACAATTACACTTTGTGTCCTGCCACTGAGACACTTGCTGCATTTCCCTCGATACCAGGGATTTTAGTTTTTTTAACCAGTCTGTCCTGATTAGATTAGATTAGAGATACAGCACTGAAACAGGCCCTTCGACCCACCGAGTCTGTGCCGAACATCAACCACCCATTTATACTAATCCTACATTCCTACTAAACATCCCCACCTGTCCCTATATTTCCCTACCACCTACGTATACGAGTGACAATTTATAATGGCCAATTTACCTATCAACCTGCAAGTCTTTTGGCTTGTGGGAGGAAACCGGAGCACGCGGAGAAAACCCACGCAGACACAGGGAGAACTTGCAAACTCCACACAGGCAGTACCTCCACACCGGAATCGAACCCGGGTCCCTGGAGCTGTGAGGCTGCGGTGCTAACCACTGCGCCACTGTGCAGCCCTTTGGAACTTTATCAAAAGCCTTGATGAAATCGATGGAGACAACATCAGCTGAACTGCCCTCATCGATCTTTCTTGGAATTTCTTCAAAAATATCAATCAAGTTGGTCAAACAAGACATTCCCTTAACGAATCCATGCTGACTACCCTCCATTTACTCGTGCCTTTCGAAGTGACAGTTTATCCTGTCTCTCAGAAAATATTCCAATCATTTTCCCACAACTGAGGTGAAACGGACTGGTCTGCAATCCTTCGCTCCCTTTTTAAACAGAGGTTAAATGTCAGCTGTTCGCCAATCCTCCTGGACCACACCTGTGTCCATTGAGCACCCAATCCCCCCATCTCTGTCACCTCCTCCAACCCATAAAACCCTTCCTATTTCTGTAACCTCCTCCATCCCCGACAACCCTCCCTATTTCTGTAACCTCCTCCATCTCCGACAACCCTCTCCATTTCTGTAATCTCCTCCATCCCCTACAACCCTCCCTATTTCCGTAACCTCCTCCATCCCCTACAACCCTCCTAGCTTCGTTACCTCCTCGGCACCCTAACACTCCCTATCTCTGTTACCTCCTCAGCAGCTACAACCTTCGATACGTCTGTAAACTTCTGCCTCCCCTATAACCCGCCCTACCTTGTCACATCCTCCAGCCCCTACAAACCGCCCTATGTCTATGACCTGCTCCTGCACCTACAACCCTCCCGAACTCTATCACCTATAGCAAACATGACAACCCTCCCTATCTCTGTAACCTCCTCAGCCCCTACAACTATCCCTATCTCTGCCATTCCTCCCGTCCCGACACACTCCCTATCTCTGTGACCTCTTCCTGCACCTACAACCCTCCCTTTCTCTGTAACCTCCTCAGCCCCTACAACTATCCCGATCTCTGTCATTTCCTCCAGCCCCTGCAGCACTCCCTATCTCAGTGATCTCCTCCTGCACCTACAAACCTCCCTATCTCTGTAACCTTCCCAGCCCCTATAACTATCCCTATCTCTGCCATTTTCTCCAGTCCTTTCAACACTCCCTGGCTCTGTAATCTCCTCCAGCCTTTACAACCCTCCCGATCTGTGCAGCCTCCTACAATCCTCCCTATCTCTGTATCCTCCTCCTGCCCATACAACCCTCCCTATCTATGTCACCTCCTCTAGCCCCTCCAATCCTCCCTATTTCAGTAACTTCCTCCAGCTCCTACAATCCTCCTGAGCTCAGTTGCCTCTTCAGCACCACAACACTCCTTGCCTCTGTGACTTCCTCCAGCCCCTACAACCCTCCCTATCTCTGTCACCTCCTCAAGCCCCTGCAACCTTCCCTGTTGCTGTAACCTTTTCCAGCCTCAACAACCCTCTCTTGCTCAGTTGCCTCCTCAGCCCCACAACACTCCATACCGCTGTGACCTCCTCCAGCCCCTACAACTCTTCTTATCTCTGTCACCTCCTCAAGTCCCTACAACCCTCTGTTTTACTGTAACCACCTCCATCCACTACAACCCTCCCTATCTCTGTTACCTCCTCAGTCCCACAACATTCCCTATCTCTGTCATCTCCTCCAGCCCCTCAAACTCTCCCTATTTCAGTAACTTCCTCCAGCCCCGACAACCCTCCCTAGTTCAGTTGCCATTCAGCACCACAGCACCCCCTATCTCGGTGGCTTCCACCAGCCCCTACAACCCTCTCTTTCTCTCTACCCTCCACCAGCTCTTATAAACGTCCCTATCTCTGTCACGTTCTCCAGCCCCTACATCTATTCCTATCCTGTCACATCTGCCAGCCCTGACAACCCACCCTACCTCTGTCACCTACTCCAAACCCTACATCCCTCACTACCTCTGTCACCTACTCCAGCTCCTACATGCTTCCCGATCACTGTAACTTCCACAAGCCCCTACAACCGTCCCTTTTTCTGTAACCTCCTCCTTCCATAACAACCCTCCCTATCTTTGTAACCTCCTACAGTCCAACTGCCCTCCCTAGTTCTGTAACCGCCGCCATCCTCTACAACACTTCCTATCGCACTAAACTTCTCCAGCCCCTACAGCCCTCCCTATCTCTGTAACCTCCTCCATCCTCTACAACACTTGCTATCGCACTAAACATCTCCTGCCCCTACAGCCCACCCTAGCTCTGTAACCTCCTCCATCCTCTACAACACTTTCTATCGCACTAAACTTCTCCAGTCCCTACAGCCCTCCCTAGTTCTGTAACCTCCTCCATCCTCTGCAACACTTCCTATCGCACTAATCATCTCCAGCCCCGACAGCCCTCCCTAGCTCTGTAACCTCCTACAGTCCAACAACCCTCCCTAGTTCTGTAACCTCCTCCATCCTCTGCAACACTTCCTATCGCACTAAACTCCTCCAGCCCCTACAGCCCTCCCTAGCTCTGTCACATCCTCCAGCCCCGACAACCCTACCTATCTCTGCAACCTTCTCAGCCCCAACAAACCTCCCTAGCTCTGTCACATCCTCCAGCCCCTACAACCCTACCTTTCTCTGTAGCCTTCTCAGCCCCAACAAACCTCCCGAACCCTGTTACATCTTCCAGTCCATACAATCCTCCCTAGCTCTGTAAAATCCTCCAGCCCCTACATCCTTACCTTTCTCTGTAACTTTCTCCAGCCCCAGAACCCTCCCTAGCTCTGTCTCTTACGCCAGGCTCTACAATACTCCCTATCTCAGTAACCAGCTCCAGCCCCACAACTCTCCATAGCTCAGTCACCATCTCCAGCGGTTACAACCCTCCCGATATCTGTAACAACCACCAGCATCTACAACCCTACCTATCTCTGTAACTTCCTCCAGCCCTTATCTCTGTAACCAACGCCAGTCCAACAGCCCTTCCTAGCTCTGTAACCTTCTCATGCCCCTACAACCCTCCCTAGCTCTGTCACCTCCACCAACCCCGACAACCCTCCCGATCACTGTAACCTCTTACAGCCCATATCACCCTCCCTATCACTGTAACCTCCTCCAGCCGTAACAGCCCACCCTTTCTCTGTAACCTCCTCCGGGCCCGACAATCCTCCCTATCTCTGTCACCTCCTCTAGTACCACAACCTTCCCTAGCTCTGTAACCACCTCCACCCCCCTACAGACCTCCCTATCTCTGCTGCCTCCTCCAGCCCCTACAACATGTCCTATCTCTGTCACCTCCTCCAGGCCCGGCAACCTTCCCTAACTCTGTCACTAACTCCAGGCTCTACAGCCCTCCCTCTCTTTGTAAAGTCCTTAGCCCTACAACCCTCCAGATCTCTGTAACCTCCTCCACCCCTACAACCTTCCCTGTCTCATGTTTCAGGTCAATGATGAAGGTTCTATTGAGGGGTCACCGTCATGCAAAGTTGACTCTGCTTCTCTCTCCACAGATGCTGCCAGACCTGCTGAGTATTTCCCTGCATTTCCTGTTTTTATTTCACTTTACATCGATGCCCCCTTGTCACTGACCTCTCTGAGAAGGTAAATAGGCCCATCACGTACACTCTATCCAGGCCCCTCAAACAACATTTCAATCTAACCTCACCTCAGACTTCTCTGTTCCAAGCACAACAGTCCCAGCCTATCCAATATTTCCTCACAGCAACATTTTTTCCAGACCTGGCAACATCCTCGTAAATTTGCTCTGTCCCCTCTCTAGTGCAATTAAATCCTTTCTGTAATGTGGTTACCGGAACTGCACAAATAACTCACGGTTTGGACCAACCAATGACTTATATGGTTACAGCATAAACTCTCTTCTATTCTGCACCTCGGGTAATAAAGGAAACGTATTCCCTTTGTCTTCTTAACTCACTTAGCGACCTGCCCTGCTATCTTCATGGATCTGTGAACATTCACTCAAAGATCCCATACTTCTTCTGCACCTGGAAGGATTCTCGTATTAATTGTGCATTCATTTGCCTCGCTCATCCTCCCCAAATTCGTCACCTCACACGTCCCTGCTTTGAACACTATTTGCCACTTTTCTGTCCACCTGGCTAGTCCATTAACATCTTCCTGAAGTCTGCAGCTATTCTTCTGTCGATCAACCACACGGCCATTTGTTTCTGTATCACCTGAAATCTTTTTGATCATGCCCCCTACATTTACGTCCAAATCCTAAATATATAGCTCAAAAAGTTGTGGATCTATTAGCGAGCGCTGTGGGACGCCACTGGAAATAGCCTTACAGTCGATATATCAGCATAAAAAGAGGATTGGCTAAATAACTGGAAGCAGAGAGTCGGGATGAATGGGTTATTTTCAGGGTGGAAAGCTGTAACTCGTGGAATATAACAGGATCAGTGCTGGAGCCTCAAAGTTTTACAATCATTATTAATGACTTAGATGAAGTGACACACAGTCCTGTAGCCAAATTTTTTGAGGAGGTGAAGATTGGTAGGAAAGCAAGTTGTGATCAGGGTAAATAAAAACAAGAAATGCTGGAATCACTCAGCAGGTCTGGCAGCATCTGATGCTGCCAGACCTGCTGAGTGATTCCAGCATTTCTTGTTTATATTTCAGATTTCCAGCATCCGCAGTATTTTGCTTTCATTTTTGTGATCAGGGTAAACATAGTCTGAAAAGGGAAATAGATAAGTTAAGTGAGTGGGGAAAAATGTGGCAGATGGAGTATAACGTGGAGTACGATGTGAGGTTTCCACTTCGGTGGGAATGACAGAATAGAGGACTATTATTTATGTGGTGAGAGACGGCAGAATGCTGCGGTATGAGGACCTGGGTGTCCATGTACAGGAATCAGAAAATGTCAGCATGCAAGTACAGCAAGTAATTCGGATGGTAAATGGATTGTTGGTATTCTTTGCAAGGGAGATGAAGTATAAAAGTAGTGAACCATTGCTACAATTGTACGGGCCATTTGTGAGAAGGCAGCTAGAGCATTGTCTACAGTTTTGGTCACCTTATTTAAGGAGCGATATACTTGTAATGGAAGCACATCAGAGAAGGTTCATTGGGTTGAATCCTGGGATGAGAGGTTTCTCTTATGAGGAAATGTTAGACCAGTTGTGTCCATACTCAACGGCGTTTGAAGATTGAGAGTAGATCTTACTGCGAAGTAAAGGATTCTGAGGAGACCTGACAGGGTAGAAGTTGAGAGGAAGCTTCTTCTCGTGGGGGAATCTAGAACTAGGGAGCACAATTTCATATTAATAGCTCACCAATTTAAGTCGGACGTGAGGAGGAATTTCCTCTCAGACTGGTGTTAGTATTTGAAATTCTCTACCCGAGCGAGCAGTGGAGCTTAGTCATTGAATGTATTCAAGGCTGAGATCGACAAATATCGATTAACATGAGAGACAACGGTTATGTTGTGGGGAAGAGTGCGGTGGGGTTTGCGAGGAGGGAAGTGGACTCAAGGTCGAGATTGGATCATGCATGATCTTATTGACTGGGGGAGCAGGTTGGAAGGGCCGAATGGCCTACTCCTTCTGCTGGAGGGAGCAGTGCAGAGGGACTACTGTACTGTTGGTGGGAGCAGTACTGAGAGAGCGATTCCCTGTTGAAGGGGCAGTATTGAGGAATCTCTGCATAGCCAGTGTCGCCATAGGGTGGGAAACCACACTGTTGGAGGGGCAGCAATGTGGGAGCGATGCCCTTTTTGAGGTGAATTACTAAGGGCGTGCTACACAGGTGTAAGAGTAAATACAGAGACAGTACTGCACTGTGGGAAGGTCAGTATTGAAGAGGTACCGGACTATCGGTGGGATATTACTGGGGGGAACTCGGCCCTGTCAGCAGAGACAGTACTGGAGGAATGCTGCACTGTCAGAGAGGCAGTACACTCCCAGCCAAGTGACTGCACCCTTTTTTTTAAGTTCCACCCATGTGGCCTCATTTGAGGAACCTTCTGCAGGAATTGACTCCTTGATCAACAGTGCAATGCCACCTCCTCTTTTATCCCCTCCCCTGTTGCGCCTGAAGATTCTCTTCCCTGGAATATTGAGCTGCCAGTCCGGACCCTCCCTCAACCATGTCTCTCTGATAGCAATAATATCATAATGCCATATGCTAATCAACGCCCTCAGTCCATCTGCCTTACTAGTAAGACTTCTTGCATCGAAATAGATGCAATACAATCTTGCATTTTCCCTTTGTGCCTTACCAGGTCGAGATTTGATGTGCCTTCCAGGCAGACTCACTTTCTGCTCTACGTTGCCCCCTACTGTACCTCCACTCCGTATTTCATTCTACTGACAAATTAGTTTAACCACTCCCCACCCACCCCCCACAACCCCTCGCCCTCCTGCACGATCTCCTTGGCCACGCATTCATCTGCTCTATCCTCATATTTCTAAACTCACTAGCACGTGGCACCGGGAGTAATCCAGAGATTACAACCTTAGAGGTCCTGCTTTTTAATCTGCTACCTCGCTCCCTAAATTCTTGTTATAGGACCTCATCTATTTTTCTACTTATGTCGTTGGTACCAATGTGTACCACGTCCTCTTGATGCTCACCCTCCCCCTTCAGAGTATCCTGAAGTCGCTCCGTGACATCCTTGACCCAAGCACCAAGGAGGCAACATACCATCCTGGTGCCACAGAAACGCCTATCTGTACCCCTTACGATAGAAACCCTTATCACTATAGCTCTTCCACTCATTTATGCCCCCTGCTGTGCTGCAGAGCCATCCCTGGTGCCATAGACCTGGCTGTTGCTGCTTTCCCCTGGGAGGTCATTTCACTCCCACCCCCCCACCCCTCCAGTAGTATCCAAAGTGGTCTATCTGTTTGAGAGGGGGATGACCACAGGGGACTCCTGTACTACCTGCCTGCGCCTACTACTCCACCTGGTAGTCACCCATCCCTTTCCTGCCTGTGCTACCATTACTTGCGGTGTGACCACGTCTGTAAATGTGCTATCCACGACGTCCTCAGCATCGCGGATGCTCCACAGTGAATCCACCCGCAGCTCTAGCTCCATAATGCGGGTAGTCAGTAGCTGCAGATGGATAAACTTCCTGCACACATGGTTGTCCGGGATACTGGAAGCGTCCCTGATTGCCACATAGTGCAGGAGGAGCATATCACGGGTGCAAGCGCTCCTGCCATGACTTACCTTTAAATTAATTTACTTACTCCCTTTAAAAGATACTGATTACACTCGGCGTCTTGTTCTACAACAAACACTAACCAGTGCAATCTACAGTCCTTAATAAATTACTCTAATTTAAGCAGTACTACTCACCTTATCAGCTGAGTTTTTTTAAATCTTCCCCATTTTCAGCAATTTAAATGCATTAACAGCTGTTACTTACACAAGCAATCAACTTGCAGAATTCCCATGATGTCACTGTAAATTTTTCCCTCTTTCTCGAGTCTCAGTGTGATCCGGATCAGGTTCCATGCAGGTCCGCGGGCCACCACTCCACTCTGCTCCCAGTGTTTGTGTCGTTTTACAATGATGCAGAAACAGATGTAGAGACACACAGAGAAACAGAGGGAGAGCGAGAGAGAGAGAGAAGGAAATGACAGGGTAAACACAGAGGGAGACACATAGGTTCTAGAGGGGTTTGCAGTGCCTCGTTACTGCCTGACTCCCACCCTCTGTAAAGAAGCTCCCCGCCACACCACACCCAAGCGCATGTCTAACACTTGAGTGTGTCTTGATTTGTAGTTAAATTAAACACAGTGATTCTTGACAATGCAGCTGATGGGAGACATCATCCGACTGCACCAATGCGCAAACGGGCTTCTGCACTCTGTACGTGCGCTGCGTTCCAATTTGCCAGAAGCGGTTGGGGCATGCGTGGATGCCAGTTGACGCCATCTTGTAACCCAGCAGAGAGAGCAAGCAGAGAAGCGCGGAGAGAGCGGGTTGTGGGGGAGAGAGTGGGGCAAGGGCAGAGTGTCAGGCAGAGAGATGGATGTGATGGAGACAGTCGGGAGAGAGCGAAGTGTCAGGGAGAGAGCGGGAAGTGAGGGAGAGAGCGGGGAAAGAGCGGGGTGTGAGGGAGAGATTGGAGAGCGAGAGCTGGGTGTGAGGTATAGAGTGGGGAGAGAGAAGGAGTGGGGGAGCGAGCAGGGTGTGAGGGAGAGAGTGGGGCGAGAGCTGGCTGTTGGAGAGAGAGTGGGGAGATAGCTGGGTGTGGGGGAGAGAGTGGGGAGTGAGCGGGGAGTGGGAGAGAGAGCGTGGTGTGAGGGAGGGAGCAGGGAGAGAGCGGGATGTGGGGGAGATAGTAGGGAGTGGGGGAGAGAGTGCGGAGAGAGCGGGGTGTGAGGGAGGGCACAGGGTGAGAGCGGGGTGTGGGGAAGAGATTGGGGCGTGAGGGAGACAGTGGGGAGAGAGTGGGGTGTGAACGAGAGTATGGGGAGAGAGCTGTGTTTGGGGTGAGAGGGTGGTGTGAAGGAAAGAGTGGGGAGAGAGCTGGTGTGAGGGAGAGAGTGGGGAGAGAGTGTGGTGTGGGGGAGAGAGCAGGAAGAGAGTGGGATGTGAGGGAAAGAGTGGGGAGAGATCAGGGTGTGAGGGAGGGTGCAGGGAGAGAGAGGAGCGTGGGGAGAGAGCGGGGTGTGAGGCAGGGTGCAGGGAGAGAGCGGGCTATGGGGGAGAGAGCAGGGTGTGGGGGAGAGAGTGGGGAGAGAGCTAGGTGTGGGGGAAAGAGCGGAGTGTGGGGGAGAGAGCGGGGAGAGAGCAGGGTGTGAGGGAGGGAGCAGGGGGAGAGCGGGGTGCGGGGGAAAAAGCAGGGTGTGAGGGAGAGTGTGGGGAGAGAGCAGGGTGTGGGGGAGAGAGTGGGGAGAGTGCTCGGTGTGGGGAAGAGAGCTAGGTGTGGGGGAGAGAGCTCGGTGTGGGGGAGAGAGCTCGGTGTGGGGGAGAGAGTGGGGAGAGAGTGGGGTGCGAGCGAGAGTGCGGTATGGGGGAGAGAGCAGGGTGTGAGGGAGAGAGTGGCATGTGGGGGGGAGAGCATGGTGTGGGGGAGCGAGCGGGGTTTGGTGGAGGGAGCGGGGTGTGGGGGAGAGAGCGGGGTGTGAGGCAGGGAGCAGGGAGAGAGCGGGCTATGGGGGAGAGAGCAGGGTGTGGGGGAGAAAGTGGGGAGAGAGCGAGGTGTGGGGGAGAGAGCGGGGTGTGGGGAGAGAGCGGGGAGAGAGCTGGGTGTGAGGAAGGGAGCAGGAACAGAGCGGGGTGCGGGGGAAAGAACAGGGTGTCGGGGAGAGAGTGGGGAGAGAGCTAGGTGTGGGGGAGAGAGCCAGGTGTGGGGGAGAGAGCGGGGTGTGAGGGAGAGAGCAGGGAGAGCGCTGGGTGTGAGGGAGAGAGTGGGGAGAGAGCGGGGTGTGGGGGCGAGAGCGGGGTGTGAGGGAGAGAGCGGTGTGGGGGATAGAGCAGGGTGTGAGGGAGAGAGTGGGGTGTCAGGGAGAGAGCGGGGCGTGGGGGAGGGAGCAGTGTGTGAGTGAGAGAGTGGGTTGTGTGGGAGAGAGCAGGATGTGAGGGAGAGAGTGAGGTGTTGGGGAGAGAGCAGGGTGTCGGGCAGGGAGCGGGGAGTGTGGGAGGGAGCGGGGATGGGGGAGAGAGCGGGGTGTGGGGGAGAGAGCGGCGTGTGGGGGAGAGAACAGGGCGTGGGGGAGCGAGCAGGGTGTGGGGGAGAGAGCGGGGTGTGGGGGAGAGTGCAGGGTGTGGGGGAGAGAGCAGGGTGTGCGGGAGAGAGAGGGGTGTGAGGGAGAGAGTGGGGTGTGGGGGAGAGAGCAGGGTGTGGGGGAGAGAGCAGGGTGTGCGGGAGAGAGTAGGGTGTGCGTGAGGGAGCAGGGTGTGCGGGAGAGAGCAGGGTGTGAGGGAGAGAGTGAGGTGTGGGGGAGAGAGCATGGCGTGGGGCAGGGAGCGGGGAGTGGGGGAGGGAGCGCGGATGGGGGAGGGAGCGGGGTGTGGGGGAGAGAGCGGGGTGTGGGTCGAGAGCAGGGTGTGGGGGAGCGAGCGGGGTGTGGGGGAGAGAGCGGGGTGTGGGGGAGAGAGCGGGGTGTTGGGGAGAGAACAGGGTGTGGGGGAGAGAGCAGGTTGTGCCTGAGGGAGCAGGGTGTGAGGGAGAGAGTGGGGTGTGAGGGAGACAGCAGGGCGAGAGCGGGGTGTTGGGGAGAGAGAGATGTGTGTGGGAGAGATTAGGGAGAGAGCGGGGTGTGAGGGAGAGAGTGGAGAGAGAGCGTGGTGTGAGGGAGAGAGTGGGGAGAGATCGAAATGTGAGGGAGGGAGAGAGCGGGGTGTGATGGAATGAGCAGGGAGAGAGCGGGGTGTGTGTGAGAGCAGGGTGATTGGGAGAGAGCGGGGGCGTGGTCGCGCGAAGGGACGGCCAATGAACTTTGTGATGCCGGGTGCGATCTCCTCCTGCACCCACCACCCGCTCTTACTGGGGATTCTCCCCCACCCCCACCCCGTGCTCAGGCCATTCCCCAGTCAGCCGATCTCTCCGGCCTTTGTGTGCTGCCATGTGTTTACGTTGGCTTTGTGTGATTATTTGAGAAGCACCGTTTTTTGCCCCGACTGCTGCTTGAACGCCCCTGACTGTGAGGACTTAGTTGCATCGGCTGCATGCGACAGTGCAACGCCACCTCGTGGCTGCGTTGTCAGCAAACACAGCCGGAATTAAATGCTGGGTCAGTGATTAACTGTTGGAACATTCATCTCAGTTTAAATAGAGAATTTCACAGTGACTGGGAACAGAATGGAGCTGATTGCTACAAATGTCTGTCTGTAAATTGCAGCAATGCTGTCCACAATGGGATTTGGAGTGAATAGTTTGCAGATCATCAGGAAGCAGCACCTTCTCATGTCTCTGCTCAGAGCTGTCTCTGTTACCTGTATGAACATGACAATGTGCAGGGACTCAGATCCTAAAACCCTGTCTCACATTCCAATCACTTCCCATTCTCTGGCTCTGTGTCGGGGGATGTGTTTGTAAGATGGGGAGTCACTGAGAGATTGTTTTATGTCAGTGAGTGAGAGAACGATCCCTGGGATCTTTCTGTGTTTTATTTCTGTTCAAAAATGCTTTTCTTTCAGTATTGGCTGCAGCAGCTTTGACAGCAGTGAAGGTGCGGGAGTGAACTTGCAGCTGGGTGGTCAATTTCAGTACAAGTTAAAAGATAATTCCCTTTTGTTTTTGGAGGACCAGGGGACTGCTGGGCAAGTAAAAACTATATTTTTGGGTGGTTTAAAATCACTTTCTTTTAGTTTTGGTTGCAGCAGCTTTGACAGTAGCGGAGGTGCGGGAGCAAACTTGCCGCCGAGAGGTCAATTTCAGTGTAAGTTAACAGTAAATTTCCTTTTGCTTTTGGAGGACCAGGGGACTGCTGGGGAAGTAAAAACTATATATTTGGGTGGTTTTAAATCTCTTTCTTTTAGTTTTGGTGGCAGCAGCTTTGACAGTAGCGGAGGTGCGGGAGCGTACTTACAGCTGAGAGTTCAATTTCAGTGTAAGTTAACAGTTAATACCCTTTTGTTTTCGGAGGACCAGGGGACTGCTGGGGAAGTAAAAACTATATATTTGGGTGGTTTTAAATCTCTTTCTTTTAGTTTTGGTGGCAGCAGCTTTGACAGTAGCGGAGGTGCGGGAGCGTACTTACAGCTGAGAGTTCAATTTCAGTGTAAGTTAACAGTTAATACCCTTTTGTTTTCGGAGGACCAGGGGACTGCTGGGTAAGTAAAAACTATATATTTGGATGGCTTAAAATCAGTTTCTTTTAGTTTTGGTGGCTGCTGCTTTGAGAGTCGCGGAGGTGCGGGAGCAAACTTGCCGCTGAGAGGTCAATTTCAGTGTAAGTTAACAGTATATTCCCTTTTGCTTTTGGAGGACCAGGGGACTGCTGGGTAAGCAAAAACTATATATTTGGGTGGTTCAAAATCACTTTCTTTTAGTTTTGGTGGCAGCAGCTTTGACAGCAGCGGAGGTACGGGAGCGAACTTACAGCTGGGAGGTCAATTTCAGTGTAAGTTAAATGTTAATTCCCTTTTGTTTTCGGAGGACCAGGGGACAGCTGGGTAAGTAAAAACTATATATTTGGGTGGTTTAAAATCACTTTCTTTTAGTTTTGGTGGCAGCAGCTTTGACAGCAGCGGAGGTGCGGAAGCGAACTTACAGCTGTGAAGTCAATTTCAGTGTAAGTTAAAAGTTAATTCCCTTTTGATTTCGGAGGACCAGGGGACTGCTGGGTAGGTAAAAATTATAATATATTTGGGTGGTTTAAAATCTCTTTCTTTGAGTTTTGGTGGCAGCAGCTTTGACAGTAGCGGAGGTACGGGAGCGAACTTACAGCTGGGAGGTCAATTTCAGTGTAAATTAAAAGTTAATTCCTTTTTGTTTTCGGAGGAACAGGGGACTGCTGGGTAAGTACAAATTATATATATTTGGGTGGTTTAAAATCTTCTTCTTTTAGTTTTGGTGGCAGCAGCTTTGAAAGGGGTGGAGGTGCGGGGGCGAACTTGCAGCTGAGAGGTCAATTTCAGTGTAAGTTAAAAGTTAATTCCCTTTTGTTTTCGGAGGACCAAGGGACTGCTGGGTAAGTAAAAACTATATATTTGGGTGGTCTAAAATCTCTTTCGTTTGGTTTTGGTCACTGCAGCTTTGACAGTAACGGAGGTGCGGGAGCGAACTTGCAGCTGGGAAGTCAATTTCAGTGTTAGTTTAAAAGTTAATTCCCTTTTGTTTTCGAAGGAAATGGGGACTGCTGGGTCAGTAAAGCTATATATTTCTGTGGTTTAAAATGTCTTTCTTTTAGTTTTGGTGACTGCAGCTTTGACAGTAGCCGAGGTGCGGAGCGAACGTACAGCTGGGAAGTCAATTTCAGTTTAAGTTAACAGTTAATACCCTTTTGTTTTCGGAGGACCAGGGGACTGCTGGGTAAGTAAAAACTATATATTTGGGTGGCTTAAAATCAGTTTCTTTTAGTTTTGGTGGCAGCTGCTTTGAGAGTCGCGGAGGTGCGGGAGCAAACTTGCCGCTGAGAGGTCAATTTCAGTGTAAGTTAACAGTATATTCCCTTTTGCTTTTGGAGGACCAGGGGACTGCTGGGTAAGTAAAAACTATATATTTGGGTGGTTTAAAATCACATTCTTTTAGTTTTGGTGGCAGAAGCTTTGACAGTAGCGGAGGTGCGGGAGCGAACTTGCAGCTGAGAGGTCAATTTCAGTGTAAGTTAAAAGTTAATTCCTTTTTGTTTTCGGAGGACCAGGGGACTGCTGGGGAAGTAAAAAGTATATATTTGAGTGGTTTAAAATCTTTTTCTTTTAGTATTGGTGACAGCAGCTTTGAGAGTAACGGAGGTGCAGGAGCGAACTTACAGCTGGGAAGTCAATTTCAGTGTAAGTTAAAAGTTAATTGCCTTTTGTTTTCGGAGGACCAGGGGACTGCTGGGTATGAAAAACTGTATATATAGGTGGTTTGAAATCTCTTTCTTTTAGTTTTGGTGGCAGCAGCTTTGACAATAGCCGAGGTGTGGAGCGAACGTACAGCTGGGAAGTCAATTTCAGTTTAAATTAACAGTTAATACCCTTTTGTTTTCGGAGGACCAGGGGACTGCTGGGTAAGTAGAAACTATATATTTGGGTGGCTTAAAATCAGTTTCTTTTAGTTTTGGTGGCAGCCGCTTAGACAGTCGCGGAGGTGCGGAAGCGAACTTACAGCTGTGAAGTCAATTTCAGTGTAAGTTAAAAGTTAATTCCCTTTTGATTTCGGAGGACCAGGGGACTGCTGGGTAGGTAAAAATTATAATATATTTGGGTGGTTTAAAATCTCTTTCTTTTAGTTTTGGTGGCAGCAGCTTTGACAGTAGCGGAGGTGCGGGAGCGAACTTACAGCTGGGAGGTCAATTTCAGTGTAAATTAAAAGTTAATTCCTTTTTGTTTTCGGATGAACAGGGGACTGCTGGGTAAGTACAAATTATATATATTTGGGTGGTTTAAAATCTTCTTCTTTTAGTTTTGGTGGCAGCAGCTTTGAAAGGGGTGGAGGTGCGGGGGCGAACTTGCAGCTGAGAGGTCAATTTCAGTGTAAGTTAAAAGTTAATTCCCTTTTGTTTTCGGAGGACCAAGGGACTGCTGGGTAAGTAAAACTATATATTTGGGTGGTCTAAAATCTCTTTCGTTTGGTTTTGGTCACTGCAGCTTTGACAGTAACGGAGGTGCGGGAGCGAACTTGCAGCTGGGAAGTCAATTTCAGTGTTAGTTTAAAAGTTAATTCCCTTTTGTTTTCGAAGGAAATGGGGACTGCTGGGTCAGTAAAGCTATATATTTCTGTGGTTTAAAATGTCTTTCTTTTAGTTTTGGTGACTGCAGCTTTGACAGTAGCCGAGGTGCGGAGCGAACGTACAGCTGGGAAGTCAATTTCAGTTTAAGTTAACAGTTAATACCCTTTTGTTTTCGGAGGACCAGGGGACTGCTGGGTAAGTAAAAACTATATATTTGGGTGGCTTAAAATCAGTTTCTTTTAGTTTTGGTGGCAGCTGCTTTGAGAGTCGCGGAGGTGCGGGAGCAAACTTGCCGCTGAGAGGTCAATTTCAGTGTAAGTTAACAGTATATTCCCTTTTGCTTTTGGAGGACCAGGGGACTGCTGGGTAAGTAAAAACTATATATTTGGATGGTTTAAAATCACATTCTTTTAGTTTTGGTGGCAGCAGCTTTGACAGTAGCGGAGGTGCGGGAGCGAACTTGCAGCTGGGAAGTCAATTTCAGTGTAAGTTAAAAGTTAATTACTTTTTGTTTTCGGAGGACCAGAGGACTGCTGGGTAAGTAAAAACTATATATTTGGGTGGTTTAAAATCACATTCTTTTAGTTTTGGTGGCAGCAGCTTTGACAGTAGCGGAGGTGCGGGAGCGAACTTGCAGCTGAGAGGTCAATTTCAGTGTAAGTTAAAAGTCAATTCCCTTTTGTTTTCGGAGGACCAGGGGACTGCTGGGCAAGTACAAATTATATATATTTGGGTGGTTTAAAATCTCCTTCTATTAGTTTTGGTGGCAGGAGCTTTGACAGGGGTGGAGGTGCAGGAGCGAACTTGCAGCTGGGAAGTCAATTTCAGTGTAAGTTAAAAGTTAATTCCTTTTTGCTTTCGGAGGACCAGGGGACTGCTGGGGAAGTAAAAAGTATATATTTGAGTGGTTTAAAATCTTTTTCTTTTAGTATTGGTGACAGCAGCTTTGAGAGTAACGGAGGTGCAGGAGCGAACTTACAGCTGGGAAGTCAATTTCAGTGTAATTAAAAGTTAATTGCCTTTTGTTTTCGGAGGACCAGGGGACTGCTGGGTATGTAAAAACTGTATATATAGGTGGTTTGAAATCTCTTTCTTTTAGTTTTGGTGGCAGCAGCTTTGACAGTAGCAGAGGTGCGGGAGCGATCTTACAGCTGGGAAGTCAATTTCAGTGTAATTTAAAAGTTAATTCCTTTTTGTTTTCGGAGGACCAGGGGAATGCTGGGTAAGTAAAAACTATATATTTGGGTGGTTTAAAAATCTCTTTCTTTTAGTTTTGGTGGCAGCAGCTTTGACAGTAGCGCAGGTGCAGAGCCAACTTACAGCTGGGAAGTCAATTTCAGTGTAAGTTAAAAGTTAATTCCCTTTTGTTTTCGGAGGACCACGGGACTGCTGGGTAAGTAAAAACTATATATTTGGGTGGTTTAAAATCACTTTCTTTTTGTTTTGGTGGCAGCAGCTTTGACAGTAGCGGAGGTGCGGGAGCGAACGTACAGCTGGGAAGTCAATTTCAGTTTAAGTTAACAGTTAATACCCTTTTGTTTTCTGAGGACCAGGGGACTGCTGGGTAAGTAAAAACTATATATT
Organism: Heterodontus francisci; assembly: GCF_036365525.1. Classification (NCBI taxonomy): domain Eukaryota; kingdom Metazoa; phylum Chordata; class Chondrichthyes; order Heterodontiformes; family Heterodontidae; genus Heterodontus; species Heterodontus francisci. Next base: position 42,638,090 of record NC_090391.1, read on the forward strand.
TGGGTGGCTTAAAATCAGTTTCTTTTAGTTTTGGTGGCAGCTGCTTCTTTCAGAGTCGCGGAGGTGCGGGAGCAAACTTGCCGCTGAGAGGTCAATTTCAGTGTAAGTTAACAGTATAGTCCCTTTTGCTTTTGGAGGACCAGGGGACTGCTGGGTAAGTAAAAACTATATATTTGGGTGGTTTAAAATCACATTCTTTTAGTTTTGGTGGCAGCAGCTTTGACAGTAGCGGAGGTGCGGGAGCGAACTTGCAGCTGGGAAGTCAATTTCAGTGTAAGTTAAAAGTTAATTCCTTTTTGTTTTCGGAGGACCAGAGGACTGCTAGGTAAGTAAAAACTATATATTTGGGTGGTTTAAAATCACATTCTTTTAGTTTTGGTGGCAGCAGCTTTGACAGTAGCGGAGGTGCGGGAGCGAACTTGCAGCTGAGAGGTCAATTTCAGTGTAAGTTAAAAGTCAATTCCCTTTTGTTTTCGGAGGACCAGGGGACTGCTGGGCAAGTACAAATTATATATATTTGGGTGGTTTAAAATCTCCTTCTATTAGTTTTGGTGGCAGTAGCTTTGACAGGGGTGGAGGTGCAGGAGCGAACTTGCAGCTGGGAAGTCAATTTCAGTGTAAGTTAAAAGTTAATTCCTTTTTGTTTTCGGAGGACCAGGGGACGGCTGGGGAAGTAAAAAGTATATATTTGAGTGGTTTAAAATCTTTTTCTTTTAGTTTTGGTGACAGCAGCTTTGAGAGTAACGGAGGTGCAGGAGCGAACTTACAGCTGGGAAGTCAATTTCAGTGTAAGTTAAAAGTTAATTGCCTTTTGTTTTCGGAGGACCAGGGGACTGCTGGGTAAGTAAAAACTATATATTTGGGTGGTTTAAAAATCTCTTTCTTTTAGTTTTGGTGGCAGCAGCTTTGACAGTAGCGGAGGTGCAGAGCCAACTTACAGCTGGGAAGTCAATTTCAGTGTAAGTTAAAAGTTAATTCCCTTTTGTTTTCGGAGGACCACGGGACTGCTGGGTAAGTAAAAACTATATATTTGGGTGGTTTAAAATCACTTTCTTTTAGTTTTGGTGGCAGCAGCTTTGACAGTAGCGGAGGTGCGGGAGCGAACTAACAGCTGAGAGTTCAATTTCAGTGCAAGTTAACAGTTAATTCCCTTTCGTTTTCGGAGGACCAGGGGACTGGTGGGTAAGTAAAAACCATATATTTGGGTGGCTTAAAATCAGTTTCTTTTTGTTTTGGTGGCAGCCGCTTTGACAGTAGTGGAGGAGCGGGAGCGAACTTACAGCTGTGAAGTCAATTTCAGTGTAAGTTAACAGTTAATTCCCTTCTGTTTTCGGAGGACCAAGGGACTGCCGGGTAAGTAAAAACTATATATTTGGGTGGTTTAAAATCACTTTATTTTCGTTTTGGCGGCAGCAGCATTGACAGTAGCGGAGGTGCGGAGCGAACTTCCAGCTGGAAAGTCAATTTCAGTGTAAGTTAACAGTTAATTCCCTTTTGTTTTCAGAGGACCAGGGGACTGCTGGGTAAGTACAAATTATATATATTTGGGTGGTTTAAAATCTCCTTCTTTCAGTTTTGGTGGCAGCAGCTTTGACAGGGGTGGAGGTGCAGGAGCGAACTTGCAGCTGGGAAGTCAATTTCAGTGTTAGTTAAAAGTTAATTCCTTTTTGTTTTCGGTGGACCAGGGGACTGCTGGGGAAGTAAAAAGTATATATTTGAGTGGTTTAAAATATCTTTCTTTTAGTTTTGGTGGCAGCAGCTTTGACAGTAGCGGAGGTGCGGGAGCGATCTTAGAGCTGGGAAGTCAATTTCAGTGTAAGTTAAAAGTTAATTCCCTTTTGTTTTCGGAGGACCAGGGGAATGCGGGTGAGTAAAACCTATATATTTGGGTGGTTTAAAATCTCCTTCTTTTAGTTTTGGTGGCAGCAGCTTTGACAGTAGCGGAGGTGCGGGAGCGAACTTACAGCTGAGAGTTCAATTTCAATTTAAGTTAACAGTTAATACCCTTTTGTTTTCGGAGGACCAGGGGACTGCTGGGCAAGTAAAAACTATATATTTGGGTGGCTTAAAATCAGTTTCTTTTAGTTTTGGTGGCAGTCGCTTTGACAGTAGCGGAGGTGTGGGAGCGAAGTTACAGCTGTGAAGTCAATTTCAGTGTAAGTTAAAAGTTAATTCCCTTTTGTTTTCGGAGGACCAGGGGAATGCGGGTCAGTAAAACCTATATATTTGGGTGGTTTTAAATCTCTTTCTTTTAGTTTTGGTGACTGCAGCTTTGACAGTAGCGGAGGTGCAGGAGCAAACCTGCACTGGGAAGTCAATTTCAGTGTAAGTTAAAAGTTAATTCCTTTTTGTTTTCGGAGGACCAGGGGAATGATGGGTCAGTAAAAACTATATATTTGGGTGGTTTTAAATCTCTTTCTTTTAGTTTAGGTGGCAGCAGCTTTGACAGTAGCAGAGGTGCAGAGCGAACATACAGCTGGGAAGTCAATTTCAGTGTAAGTTAAAAGTTAATTCCTTTTTGTTTTTGGAGGACCAGGGGAATACTGGGTAAGTAAAAACTATATATTTGGGTGCTTTAAAATCTCTTTCTTTTAGTTTTGGTGGAAGCAGCTTCGACAGTAGCGGAGGTGCGGGAGCGAATTTACAGCTGTGAATTCAATTTCAGTGTAAGTTAAAAGTTAATTCCCTTTTGTTTTCAGAGGACCAGGGGACAGCTGTGTAAGTACAAATTATATATATTTGGGTGGTTTAAAATCTCTTTCTTTTAGTTTTGGTGGCAGCAGCTTTGACAGTAGCAGAGGTACGGGAGCGAACTTACAGCTGGGAGGTCAATTTCAGTGTAAATTAAAAGTTAATTCCTTTTTGCTTTCGGAGGACCAGGGGACTGCTGGGTATGTAAAAACTGTATATTTGGTGGTTTAAAATCTCTTTCTTTTAGTTTTGGTGACTGCAGCTTAGACAGTAGCGGAGGTGCAGAGCGAACTTACAGCTGGGAAGTCAATTTCAGTGTAAGTTAACAGTTAATTCCCTTTTGTTTTCGGGGGACCACGGGACTGCTGGGTAAGTACAAATTATATATATTTGAGTGGTTTAAAATCTCCTTCTTTTAGTTTTGGTGGCAGCAACTTTGACAGTAGCGGAGGTGCGGGAGCGAACTTGCATAGAGAGGTCAATTTCAGTGTAAGTTAAAAGTTAATTCCCTTTTGTTTTTGGAGGACCAAGGGACTGCTGGGTAAGTAAAAACTATATATTTGGGTGGTTTTAAATCTCTTTCTTTTAGTTTTGGTGGCAGCAGCTTTGACAGTAGCGGAGGGGCGGAGCGAACTTACAGCTGGGAAGTCAATTTCAATGTAAGTTAATGGTTAATTCCCTTTTGTTTTCGGAGGACCAGGGGACTGCTGGGTAAGTAAAAACTATATATTTGGGTGGTTTAAAATCACTTTCTTTCAGTTTTGGCGGCAGCAGCTTTGACAGTAGCAGAGGTGCGGGAGCGATCTTACAGCTGGGAAGTCAATTTCAGTGCAAGTTAAAAGTTAATTCCCTTTTGTTTTCGGAGGACCAGGGGAATGCTGGGTAAGTAAAAACTATATATTTGGGTGGTTTTAAATCTCTTTCTTTTAGTTTTGGTGGCAGCAGCTTTGACAGTAGCGGAGGGGCGGAGCGAACTTACAGCTGGGAAGTTAATTTCAGTGTAAGTTAATGGTTAATTCCCTTTTGTTTTCGGAGGACCAGGGGACTGCTGGGTAAGTACAAATTATATATATTTGGGTGGTTTAAAATCTCCTTCTTTTAATTTTGGTGGCAGCAGCTTTGACAGTGGCAGAGGTGCGGAGCGAACTTACAGCTGGGAAGTCAATTTCAGTGTAAGTTAAAAGTTAATTCCCTTTTGTTTTCGGAGGACCAGGGGAATGCGGGTAAGTAAAACCTATATATTTGGGTGGTTTAAAATCTCTTTCTTTTAGATTTGGTGGCAGCAGCTTTGACAGTGGCTGAGGTGCAGAGCCAACTTGCACTGGGAAGTCAATTTCAGTGTAAGTTAAAAGATAATTCCTTTTTGTTTTCGGAGGACCAGGGGAATGCTGGGTAAGTAAAAACTATATATTTTGGTGGTTTTAAAACTCTTTCTTTTAGTTTTGGTGGCAGCAGCTTTGATAGTAGCAGAGGTGCAGAGCGAACTTACAGCTGGGAAGTGAATTTCACTGTAAGTTACAAGTTAATTCCCTTTTGTTTTCGGAGGACCGGAGGACTGCTGGGTAAGTAAAACTATATATTAGGGTGGTTTAAAATCACTTTCTTTTAGTTTTGGCGGCAGCAGCTTTGACAGTAGCAGAGGTGCGGGAGCGATCTCACAGCTGGGAAGTCAATTTCAGTGCAAGTTAAAAGTTAATTCCCTTTTGTTTTCGGAGGACCAGGGGAATGCTGGGTAAGTAAAAACTATATATTTGGGTGGTTTTAAATCTCTTTCTTTTAGTTTTGGTGGCAGCAGCTTTGACAGTAGTGGAGGGGCGGAGCGAACTTACAGCTGGGAAGTCAATTTCAGTGTAAGTTAATGGTTAATTCCCTTTTGTTTTCGGAGGACCAGGGGACTGCTGGGTAAGTAAAAACTATATATTTGGGTGGTTTAAAATCACTTTCTTTTAGTTTTGGCGGCAGTAGCTTTGACAGTAGCAGAGGTGCGGGAGCGATCTTACAGCTGGGAAGTCAATTTCAGTGTAAGTTAAAAGTTAATTCCCTTTTGTTTTCGGAGGACCAGGGGAATGCTGGGTAAGTAAAAACTATATATTTGGGTGGTTTTAAATCTCTTTCTTTTAGTTTTGGTGGCAGCAGCTTTGACAGTAGCGGAGGGGCGGAGCGAACTTACAGCTGGGAAGTTAATTTCAGTGTAAGTTAATGGTTAATTCCCTTTTGTTTTCGGAGGACCAGGGGACTGCTGGGTAAGTACAAATTATATATATTTGGGTGGTTTAAAATCTCCTTCTTTTAATTTTGGTGGCAGCAGCTTTGACAGTGGCAGAGGTGCGGAGCGAACTTACAGCTGGGAAGTCAATTTCAGTGTAAGTTAAAAGTTAATTCCGTTTTGTTTTCGGAGGACCAGGGGAATGCGGGTAAGTAAAACCTCTATATTTGGGTGGTTTAAAATCTCTTTCTTTTAGATTTGGTGGCAGCAGCTTTGACAGTGGCTGAGGTGCAGAGCGAACTTGCACTGGGAAGTCAATTTCAGTGTAAGTTAAAAGATAATTCCTTTTTGTTTTCGGAGGACCAGGGGAATGCTGGGTAAGTAAAAACTATATATTTTGGTGGTTTTAAAACTCTTTCTTTTAGTTTTGGTGGCAGCAGCTTTGATAGTAGCAGAGGTGCAGAGCGAACTTACAGCTGGGAAGTGAATTTCACTGTAAGTTACAAGTTAATTCCCTTTTGTTTTCGGAGGACCAGAGGACTGCTGGGTGAGTAAAAACTATATATTTGGGAGGTTTGAAGTCACTTTCTTTTAGTTTTGGTGGCAGCAGCTTTGACAGTAGCGGAGTTGTGGAAGCGAACTTGCAGCTGAGAGGTCAATTTCAGTGTAAGTTAAAAGTCAATTCCCTTTTGTTTTCGGAGGACCAGGGCACTGCTGGGTAAGTACAAATTATATATATTTGGGTGGTTTAAAATCTCCTTCTTTTAGTTTTGGTGGCAGCAGCTTTGACAGGGGTGGAGGTGCAGGAGCGAACTTGCAGCTGTGAAGTCAATTTCAGTGTAAGTTAAAAGTTAATTCCTTTTTGTTTTCGGAGGAACAGGGGACTGCTGGGCAAGTAAAAAGTATATATTTGAGTGGTTTAAAATCTCTTTCTTTTAGTATTGGTGGCAGCAGCTTTGACAGTAGCGGAGGGGCAGGAGCGAACTTACAGCTGGGAAGTCAATTTCAGTGTAAGTTAAAAGTTAATTGCCTTTTGTTTTCGGAGGACCAGGGGACTGCTGGGTATGTAAAAACTGTATATTTAGGTGGTTTAAAATCACTTTATTTTAGTTTTGGTGTCAGCAGCTTTGACAGTAGCAGAGGTGTGTGAGCGATCTTACAGCCGGGAAGTGAATTTCAGTGTAAGTTAAAAGTTAATTCCTTTTTGTTCTCGGAGGACCAGTGCACTGCTGGGTAAGTAAAAACTATATATTTGGTGCTTTAAAATCACTTTCTTTTAGCTTTGGTGGCAGCAGCTTTGACAGTAGCGGAGGTGCGGGAGCGAAATTGCAGCTGAGAGGTCAATTTCAGTGTAATTTAAAAGTTAATTCCTTTTTGTTTTCGGAGGACCAGGGGAATGCTGGGTAAGTAAAAACTATATATTTGGGTGGTTTGAAATCACTTTATTTTAGTTTTGGTGTCAGCAGCTTTGACAGTAGCGGAGGTGCGGGAGCGAACTTGCAGCTGAGAGATCAATTTCAGTGTAAGTTAAAAGTCAATTCCCTTTTGTTTTCGGAGGACCAGGGGACTGCTGGGTAAGTACAAATTATAAATATTTGGGTGTTTAAAATCTCTTTCTTTTAGTTTTGGTGGCAGCAGCTTTGACGGGGTGGAGGTGCAGGAGCGAACTTGCAGCTGGGAGGTCAATTTCAGTGTAAGTTAAAAGTTAATTCCTTTTTGTTTTCGGAGGACCAGGGGACTGCTGGGGAAGTAAAAAGTATATATTTGAAAGGTTTAAAATCTTTTTCTTTTAGTATTGGTGGCAGCAGCTTTGAGAGTAGCGGAGGTGCAGGAGCGAACTTACAGCTGGGAAGTCAATTTCAGTGTCAGTTAAAAGTTAATTGCCTTTTGTTTTCGGAGGACCAGGGGACTGCTGGGTATGTAAAAACTGTATATTTAGGTGGTTTAAAGTCTCTTTCTTTTAGTTTTGGTGGCAGCAGCTTTGACAGTAGCGGAGGTGCGGAAGTGAACTTGCAGCTGAGAGGTCAATTTCAGTGTCAGTTAAAAGTCAATTCCGTTTTGTTTTCGGAGGACCAGGGGACTGCTGGGTAAGTACAAATTATATATATTTGGGTGGTTTAAAATCTCCTTCTTTTAGTTTTGGTGGCAGCAGCTTTGACAGTAGCGGAGGTGCGGGAGCGAACTTACAGCTGAGAGGTCAATTTCAGTGTAAGTTAAAAGTTAATTCACTTTTGTTTTTGGAGGACCAAGGGACTGCTGGGTAAGTAAAAACTGTATATTTGGGTGGTTTAAAATCACTTTATTTTAGTTTTGGTGGCAGCAGCTTTGACAGTAGCAGAGGAGCGGGAGCGATCTTACAGCTGGGAAGTCAATTTCAGTGTAATTTAAAAGTTAATTCCTTTTTGTTTTCGGAGGACCAGGGGAATGCTGGGTAAGTAAAAACTATATATTTGGGTGGTTTAAACATCTCTTTCTTTTAGTTTTGGTGGCAGCAGCTTTGACAGTAGCGGAGGTGCAGAGCCAACTTACAGCTGGGAAGTCAATTTCAGTGTAAGTTAACAGTTAATTCCCTTTTGTTTTCAGAGGACCAGGGGACTGCTGGGTAAGTACAAATTATATATATTTGGGTGGTTTAAAATCTCCTTCTTTCAGTTTTGGTGGCAGCAGCTTTGACAGGGGTAGAGGTGCAGGAGCGAACTTGCAGCTGGGAAGTCAATTTCAGTGTAAGTTAAAAGTTAATTCCTTTTTGTTTTCGGTGGACCAGGGGACTGCTGGGGAAGTAAAAAGTATATATTTGGGTGGTTTAAAATCTCTTTCTTTTAGTTTTGGTGGCAGCAGCTTTGACAGTAGCAGAGGTGCGGGAGCGAACTTACAGCTGAGAGTTCAATTTCAGTGTAAGTTAACAGTTAATACCCTTTTGTTTTCGGAGGACCAGGGGACTGCTGGGTAAGTAAAAACTATATATTTGGGTGGCTTAAAATCAGTTTCTTTTAGTTTTGGTGGCAGTCGCTTTGCAGTAGCGGAGGTGTGGGAGCGAAGTTACAGCTGTGAAGTCAATTTCTGTGTAAGTTAAAAGTTAATTCCCTTTTGTTTTCGGAGGACCAGGGGAATGTGGGTCAGTAAAACCTATATATTTGTGTGGCTTAAAATCTCTTTCTTTTAGTTTTGGTGACTGCAGCTTTGACAGTAGCGGAGGTGCAGGAGCGAACAATTTCAGTGTAAGTTAAAAGTTAATTCCTTTTTGTTTTCGGAATACCAGGGGAATGCTGGGTCAGTAAAAACTATATATTTGGGTGGTTTTAAATCTCTTTCTTTTAGTTTTGGTGGCAGCAGCTTTGACAGTAGCAGAGGTGCAGAGCGAACTTACAGCTGGGAAGTCAATTTCAGTGTAAGTTAAAAGTTAACTCCTTTTTGTTTTTGGAGGACCAGGGGAATACTGGGTAAGTAATAACTATATATTTGGGTGCTTTAAAAACTCTTTCTTTTAGTTTTGGTGGAAGCAGCTTTGACAGTAGCAGAGGTGCGAAAGCGAACTTACAGCTGAGAGGTCAATTTTAGTGTAAGTTAAAAGTCAATTCCCTTTTGTTTTCAGAGGACCAGGGGACATCTTTGTAAGTACAAATTATATATATTTGGGTGGTTTAAAATCTCTTTATTTTAGTTTTGGTGGCAGCAGCTTTGACAGTAGCGGAGGTACGGGAGCGAACTTACAGCTGGGAAGTCAATTTCAGTGTAAATTAAAAGTTAATTCCTTTTTGCTTTCGGAGGATGAGGGGACTGCTGGGTATGTAACAACTGTATATTTGGTGGTTTAAAATCTCTTTCTTTTAGTTTCGGTGGCAGCAGCTTTGACAGTAGCGGAGGTGCAGAGGCGAACTTGCAGCTGAGAGGTCAATTTCAGTGTAAATTAAAAGTTAATTCCTTTTTGTTTTCTGAGGACCAGGGGACTGCTGGGTAAGTACAAAATATATATTTTGTGGTTTAAAATCTCTTTCTTTTAGTTTTGGTGACTGCAGCTTAGACAGTAGCGGAGGTGCAGAGCGAACTTACAGCTGGGAAGTCAATTTCAGTGTAAGTTAACAGTTAATTCCCTTTTGTTTTCGGAGGACCACGGGACTGCTAGGTAAGTACAAATTATATATATTTGAGTGGTTTAAAATCTCTTTCTTTTAGTTTTGGTGGCAGCAGCTTTGACAGTAGCGGAGGTGCGGGAGCGAACTTGCAGCTGAGAGGTCAATTTCAGTGTAAGTTAAAAGTTAATTTCCTTTTGTTTTTGGAGGACCAAGGGACTGCTGGGTAAGTAAAAACTATATATTTGGGTGGTTTAAAATCACTTTATTTTAGTTTAGGTGGCAGCAGCTTTGACAGCAGCAGAGGTGCGGGAGCGATCTTACAGCTGGGAAATCAATTTCAGTGTAAGTTAAAAGTTAATTCCCTTTTGTTTTCGGAGGACCAGGGGAATGCGGGTAAGTAAAACCTATATATTTGGGTGGTTTAAAATCTCTTTCTTTTAGTTTTGGTGGCAGCAGCTTTGACAGTAGCGGAGGTGCAGAGCCAACTTACAGCTGGGAAGTCAATTTCAGTGTAAGTTAAAAGTTAATTCCCTTTTGATCTCGGAGGACCAGTGGACTGCTGGAGAAGTAAAAACTATATATTTGCTGCTTTAAAATCACTTTCTTTTAGTTTTGGTGGCAGCAGCTTTGACAGTAGCAGATGTGCGGGAGCGAACTTACAGCTGAGAGTTCAATTTAATTGTATGTTAACAGTTAATACCCTTTTGTTAACGGAGGACCAGGGGACTGCTGGGTAAGTAAAAACTATATATTTGGGTGGTTTTAAATCTCTTTCTTTTAGTTTTGGTGGCAGCAGCTTTGACAGTAGCGGAGGGGTGGAGCGAACTTACAGCTGGGAAGTCAATTTCAGTGTAAGTTAAAAGTTAATTCCCTTTTGTTTTCGGAGGACCAGGGGAATGCGGGCAAGTAAAACCTATATATTTGGGTGGTTTAAAATCTCTTTCTTTTAGTTTTGGTGGCAGCAGCTTTGACAGTGGCTGAGGTGCAGAGCGAACTTGCACTGGGAAGTCAATTTCAGTGTAAGTTAAAAGTTAATTCCTTTTTGTTTTCGGAGGACCAGGGGAATGCTGGGTAAGTAAAAACTATATATTTTGGTGGTTTTAAATCTCTTTCTTTTAATTTTGGTGGCAGCAGCTTTGATAGTAGCAGAGGTGCGGAGCGAACTTACAGCTGGTAAGTGAATTTCACTGTAAGTTACAAGTTAATTCCCTTTTGTTTTCGGAGGACCAGAGGACTGCTGGGTGAGTAAAAACTATTTACTTGGGAGGTTTAAAGTCACTTTCTTTTAGTTTTGGCGGCAGCAGCTTTGACAGTAGCGGAGTTGTGGAAGCGAACTTGCAGCTGAGAGGTCAATTTCAGTGTAAGTTAAAAGTCAATTCCCTTTTGCTTTCGGAGAACCAGGGGACTGCTGGGTAAGTACAAATTATATATATTTGGGTGGTTTAAAATCTCCTTCTTTTAGTTTTGGTGGCAGCAGCTTTGACAGGGGTGGAGGTGCAGGAGCGAACTTGCAGCTGTGAAGTCAATTTCAGTGTAAGTTAAAAGTTAATTCCTTTTTGTTTTCGGGGGAAGAGGGGACTGCTGGGGAAGTAAAAAGTATATATTTGAGTGGTTTAAAATCTCTTTCTTTTAGTATTGGTGGCAGCAGCTTTGACAGTAGCGGAGGGGCAGGAGCGAACTTACAGCTGGGAAGTCAATTTCAGTGTAAGTTAACAGTTAATTCCCTTTTGTTTTCGGAGGACCAGGGGACTGCTGGGTAAGTACAAATTATATATATTTGGGTGGTTTAAAATCTCCTTCTTTTAATTTTGGTGGCAGCAGCTTTGCCAGTAGCGGAGTTGTGGAAGCGAACTTGCAACTGAGAGGTCAATTTCAGTGTAAGTTAAAAGTCAATTCCCTTTTGTTTTCGGAGGACCAGGGGACTGCTGGGTAAGTACAAATTATATATATTTGAGTGGTTTAAAATCTCCTTCTTTTAGTTCTGGTGGCAGCAGCTTTGACAGGGTTGGAGGTGCAGGAGCGAACTTGCAGCTGTGAAGTCAATTTCAGTGTAAGTTAAAAGTTAATTCCTTTTTGTTTTCAGAGGACCAGGGGCCTGCTGGGTATGTAAAAACTGTATATTTAGGTGGTTTAAAATCTCTTTCTTTTAGTTTTGGTGGCAGCAGCTTTGACAGTAGCGGAGGTGCGGAAGCGAACTTGCAGCTGAGAGGTCAATTTCAGTGTCAGTTAAAAGTCAATTCCCTTTTGTTTTCGGAGGACCAGGGGACTGCTGGGTAAGTACAAATTATATATATTTGGGTGGTTTAAAATCTCTTTCTTTTAGTTTTGCTGATTGCAGCTTTGATAGTAACGGAGGTGCGGAAGTGAACTTGCAGCTGAGAGGTCAATTTCAGTGTAAGTTAAAAGTTAATTCCCTTTTGTTTTCGGAGGACCAAGGGACTGCTGGGTAAGTGCAAATTATATATATGTTGGTTTTTTAAAATCTCCTTCTTTAATTTTGGTGGCAGCAGCTTTGACAGGGGTGGAGGTGCAGGTGCGAACTTGCAGCTGGGAAGTCAGTTTCAGTGTAAGTTAAAAGTTAATTCCCTTTTGTTTTTGGAGGACCAGTGGACTGCTGGGTAAGTTAAAAGTATATATTTGAGTGGTTTAAAATCTCTTTCTTTTAGTTTTGGTGGCAGCAGCTTTGACAGTAGCGGAGGTGCGGGAGCGAACTTGCAGCTGAGAGGTCAATTTCAGTGTAAGTTAAAAGTTAATTCCCTTTTGTTTTCGGAGGACCAGGGGAATGCGCGTAAGTAATAACTATATATATGGGTGGTTTAAAATCACTTTATATTAGTTTTGGTGGCAGCAGCTTTGACAGTAGCAGAGGTGCAGAGCGCACTTACAGCTGGGAAGTGAATTTCAGTGTAAGTTAAAAGTTAATTCCTTTTTGTTCTCGGAGGACCAGTGGACTGCTGGGTAAGTAAAAACTATATATTTGGTGCTTCAAAATCACTTTCTTTTAGCTTTGGTGGCAGCAGCTTTGACAGTAGCAGAGGTGCAGAGCGAACTTACAGCTGAGAGTTCAATTTCAGTGTAAGTTAAATGTTAATACCCTTTTGTTTTCGGAGGACCAGGGGACTGCTGGGTAAGTAAAAACTATATATTTGTGTCGCTTAAAATAAGTTGCTTTTACTTTTGGTGGCAGCCACTTTGACAGTAGCAGAGGTGCGGGAGCGATCTAACAGCTGGGAAGTCAATTTCAGTGTAAGTTAAAAGTTAATTCCCTTTTGTTTTCGGAGGACCAGGGGAATGCTGGGTAAGTAAGAACTATATATTTGGGTGGTTTAAAATCACTTTCTTTTAGTTTTGGCGGCAGCAGCTTTGACAGTAGCAGAGGTGCGGGAGCGAACTTGCAGCTGAGAGGTCAATTTCAGTGTAAGTTAAAAGTCAATTCCCTTTTGTTTTCGGAGGACCAGGGGACTGCTGGGTAAGTACAAATTATAAATATTTGGGTGGTTTAAAATCTCTTTCTTTTAGTTCTGGTGGCAGCAGCTTTGACAGGGGTGGAGGTGCAGGAGCGAACTTGCAGCTGTGAAGTCAATTTCAGTGTAAGTTAAAAGTTAATTCCCTTTTGTTTTCGGAGGAACAGGGGACTGCTGGGGAAGTAAAAAGTATATATTTGAGTGGTTTAAAATCTCTTTCTTTCAGTATTGCTGGCAGCAGCTTTGACAGTAGCGGAGGGGCAGGAACAAACTTACAGCTGGGAAGTCAATTTCAGTGTCAGTTAAAAGTTAATTCCCTTTTGTTTTCGGAGGACCAGTGGACTGCTGGGTAAGTAAAAACTGTATATTTAGGTGGTTTAAAATCTCTTTATTTTAGTTTTGGTGGCAGCAGCTTTGACAGGGGTGGAGGTGCGGAAGCGAACTTGCAGCTGAGAGGTCAATTTCAGTGTAAGTTAAAAGTTAATTCCCTTTTGTTTTCGGAGGACCAGGGGACTGCTGGGTAAGTAAAAACTATATATTTGGGTGGTCGAAAATCTCTTTCTTTTGGTTTTGGTGACTGCAGCTTTGACAGTAACGGAGGTGCGGGAGCGAACTTGCAGCTGGGAAGTCAATTTCAGTGTTAGTTTAAAAGTTAATTCCCTTTTGTTTTCGAAGGAACTGGGGACTGCTGGGTCAGTAAAACTATATATTTCTGTGGTTTAAAATGTCTTTCTTTCAGTTTTGGTGACTGCAGCTTTGACAGTAGCCGAGGTGCGGGAGCGAACTTACAGCTGGGAAGTCAATTTCAGTGTAAGTTAAAAGTTAATTCCCTTTTGTTTTCGGAGGACCAGAGGACTGCTGTGGAAGTAAAAACTATATATTTGGGTGGTTTGAAATCACTTTCTTTTAGTTTTGGTGGCAGCAGCTTTGACAGTAGCGGAGGTGTGGAAGCGAACTTGCTGCTGAGAGGTCAATGTCAGTGTAAGTTCAAAGTCAATTCCCTTTTGTTTTCGGAGGACCAGGGAACTGCTGGGTAAGTACAAATTATATATATTTCTGTGGTTTAAAATCTCCTTCTTTTAGTTTTGGTGGCAGCAGCTTTGACAGGGGTGGAGGTGCAGGAGCGAACTTGCAACTGGGAAGTCAATTTCAGTGTAAGTTCAAAGTAAATTCCCTTTTGTTTTCGGAGGACCAAGGGAATGCTGGGTAAGTTAAACCTATATATTTGGGTGGTTTAAAATGTCTTTCTTTTAGTATTGGTGGCAGCAGCTTTGACAGTAGCGGAGGTGCGGGAGCGAATTTGCAGCTGGGAAGTCAATTTCAGTGCAAGTTTAAAAGTTAATTCCCTTTTGTTTTCGAAGGAACTGGGGACTGCGGGTAAGTAAAAACTATATATTTGGGTGGTTTAAAATCTATTTCTTTTAGTTTTGGTGGCAGCAGCTTTGACAGTGGCAGAGGTGCAGAGCGAACTTGCACTGGGAAGTCAATTTCAGTGTAAGTTAAAAGTTAATTCCTTTTTGTTTTCGGTGGACCAGGGGAATGCTGGGTAAGTAAAAACTGTATGTTTGACTGGTTTTAAATCTCTTTCTTTTAGTTTTGGTGGCAGCAGCTTTGACAGTAGCAGAGGTGCAGATCGAACTTACAGCTGGGTAGTGAATTTCAGTGTAAGTTAAAAGTTAATTCCCTTTTGTTTTCGGAGGACCAGGGGACTGCTGGGTAAGTAAAAACTATATATTTGGGTGGTTTAAAATCTCTTTCTTTTAGTATTGGTGGCAGCAGCTTTGACAGTAGCGGAGGTGCGGTAGCGAACTTGCAGCTGGGAAGTCAATTTCAGTGTAAGTTTAAAAGTTAATTCCCTTTTGTTTTCGAAGGACCAGGGGACTGCTGGGTAAGTAAAAACTATATATTTGGGTGGTTTAAAATCTCTTTCTTTTGGTTTTGGTGATTGCAGCTTTGACAGTAGCGGAGGTGCGTGAGCGAACTTGCAGCTGGGAAGTCAATTTCAGTGTAAGTTTAAAAGTTAATTCCCTTTTGTTTTCGAAGGACCAGGGGACTGCTGGGTCAGAAATACTATATATTTCTGTGGTTTAAAATGTCTTTCTTTTAGTTTTGGTGACTGCAGCTTTGGCAGTAGCGGAGGTGCGGGAGCGAACTTGCAGCTGGGAAGTCAATTTCAGTGTAAGTTTAAAAGTTAATTCCCTTTTGTTTTCGAAGGAACTGGGGACTGCTGGGTAAGTAAAAACTATATATTTGTGTGGTTTAAAATCTCTTTCTTTCAGTTTTGGTTACTGCAGCTTGACAGTAGCGGAGGTGCGGGAGTGAACTTGCAGCTGGGAAGTCAATTTCAGTGGAAGTTTAGAAGTTAATTCCCTTTTGTTTTCGGAGGACCAGGGGACCGCTGGGGAAGTAAAAACCATATATTTGGGTGGTTGCTGTACCCGAGAAACTACACGTGTAGTGTCTTCCACCCATCCTTCTCCTCTAACCAAAAAAAAGGACTCTGTTGTGTTGATATGGTCAGCTTTTTATTTAAGAAGTTCTGTCTGTTGGATTGCTAACCTAACAAGTTTTGACTTTTATTTTTTTTGGTTTTTCAGTAGATTTGTTGGGAATTTAGAATAGAGGGAATGGAGGTTAAGGCAGTTGAATGTTCCTCCTGCAGAATGTGGGAGGTAAGGATCGCCAAGAGTGTCCCTGCTGACTGCATCTGCGGGAACTGCACCCAACTCCAGCTCCTCGAAAACCGCGTTCGGGAACTGGAGCTGGAGCCGGATGAACTTCGGATCATTCGGGGTGCGTAGGGGGTTATTGAGAAGAGTTATGGAGGGGTAGTCACACCTCAGGTAAAAGAACGAGGTAGATGGGTTACCGTCAGGGGAAGGAGAGGGAACCAGCAGGCAGTGCAGGGATCCCCTGTGGCCGTTTCCCTCAACAACAGGTATACTGTTTTGGATACTGTTGCGGGGGACGACTTACCAGGGGTAAGCAATGGTGTGCAGTTATCTGGTGCAGATTCTGTCCCTGTTGCTCAGAAGGGAAGGGGGAAGAGGAGCAGAGCATTAGTCACTGGGGACTCCATAGTTAGGGGAACAGATAGGAGGTTCTGTGGGAACGAGAGAGACTCACGGTTGGTGTGTTGCCTCCCAGGTGCCAGGGTTCGTGATGTCTCGGATCGTGTTTTTGGGATCCTTAAGGGGGAGGCGGAGCAGCCCCAAGTCGTGGTCCACATAGGCACCAACGACATAGGTAGGAAGAAAGATGGGGAGTTAAGACAGAAATTCAGGGAGCTAGGGTGGAAGTTTAGAGCGAGAACAAACAGAGTTGTTATCTCTGGGTTGTTGCCCGTGCCACGTGATGGTGAAGCGAGAAATAGGGAGAGAGATGAGTTGAACACGTGGCTGCAGGGATGGTGCAGGAGGGAGAGTTTTGGTTTCCAGGGTAATTGGGGCTCTTTCTGGGGTAGTTAGGACCTCTACAAACAGGATGGTCTTCACCTGAACCAGAGGGGTACAAATATCCTGGGGGTCGAAATTTGCCAGTACTCTTCGGGGGGGGATTAAACTAATTCAGCAGGGGAATGGGAACCTAAATTGTAGTGCCAGTGCACAGGATGTTGAGAGTAGTGAGGGAAGGGATAAGGTTACAAGGACGCAAGAGGGCACTGGCAAGCAAGAATCTGGTTTAAAGTGCGTCTACTGCAACACCAGGAGCATCCGGAATAAGGTGGGTGAGCTTGCAGCATGGGTTGGTACCTGGGATCTCGATATAGTGGCCATTTCGGAGACATGGGGAGAGCAGGGGCAGGAATGGATGTTGCAGGTTCCGGGATTTAGATGTTTCAGTAAGAACAGAGAAGGTGGTAAAAGAGGTTGGTGGTGGTGGTGGTGTGGCATTGTTAATAAGGGAGAGTATTACAGCGACAGAAAGGACGTTTGAGGACTCGTCTGCTGAGCTGGTATGGGCCGAGGTTAGAAACAGGAGAGTTGAGGTCACCCTGTTGGGAGTCTGTTTCGACCTCCGAATAGTTCCAGAGATGTAGAGGAAAGGATAGCGAAGATGATTCTCGACAGGGGCGAGAGTAACAGGGTAGTTGTTATGGGGGACTTTAACTTTCCAAATATCGACTGGAAATACTATAGTTCGAGTACTTTCGATGGGTCAATTTTTGTCCAGTGTGTGCAGGAGGGTTTTCTGACAGTGTGTAGACAGGCCAACCAGGGGCGATGCCACATTGGATTTGGGACTGGGTAATGAACCCGGCCAGGTGTTAGATTTAGATGAAGGTGAGCACTTTGGTGATAGTGATCACAATTCGGTTCGGGTTACCTTAGCGATGGGCAGGGACAGGTATATACCGCAGGGCATAAAATTATAGCTGGGGGAAAGGAAATTATGATGCGATTAGACAAGATTTCGGATGCGTAGGATGCGGAAGGAAACCGCAGGGGATGAGAACAATCGAAATGTGGAGCTTATTCAAGGAGCAGCTACTGCGTGTCCTTGATAAGCATGTACCTGTCAGGCAGGGAGGAAGTTGTCCGGCGAGGGAGCCGTGGTTTACGAAAAAAGTTGAAGCGCTTTTCAAGAGGAAGAAGAAGGCTTATGTTAGGATGAGACGTGAAGGCTCAGTTAGGGCGCTTGAGAGTTACAAGCTAGCCAGGAAGGATCTAAATGGAGAGCTAAGAAGAGCAAGGAGAGGACACGAGAAGTCATTGGTGGATAGGATCAGGGAAAATACCTAAGGCTTTCTATAGGTATATCAGGAATAAAAGAATGACTAGAGTTAGATTAGGGCCAATCAAGGATAGTTGTGGGAAGTTGTATGTGGAATCAGAGGAGATAGGGGAAGCGTTAAATGAATATTTTGCGTCAGTATTTACAGTAGAGAAAGAAAATGTTGTCGAGGAGAATACTGAGATTCAGGCTACTAGGCTTCATGGGATTGAGGTTCACAAGGAGGAGGTGTTAGCAATTTTGGAAAGTGTGAAAATAGATAAGTCCCCTGGGCCAGATGGGATTTATCCTAGGATTCTCTGGGAAGCTAGGGAGGAGATTGCAGAGCCTTTGTCCTTGCTCTTTATGTCGTCATTGTGGACAGGAATAGTGCCGGAAGACTGGAGGATAGCAAATGTTGTCCCCTTGTTCAAGAAGGGGAGTAGAGACAGCCCTGGTAATTATAGACCTGTGAGCCTTACTTCGGTTGTGGGTAAAATGTTGGAAAAAGTTATAAGTGACAGGATTTATAATCATCCTGAAAAGAATAAGTTCATTAGCGATATTCAGCACGGTTTTGTGACGGGTAGGTCGTGCCTCACAAACCTTATTGAGACTTTCGAGAAGGTGACCAAACAGGTGGATGAGGGTAAAGCAGTGGATGTGGTGTATATGGATTTCAGTAAGGCGTTTGATGAGGTTCCCCACGGTAGGCTATTGCAGCAAATACCGAAGTTTGGGGTTGAAGGTGATTTCGAGCTTTGGATCAGAAATTGGCTAGCTGAAAGAAGACAGAGGGTGGTGGTTGATGGCAAATGTTCATCCTGGAGTTTAGTTACTAGTGGTGTACCGCAAGGATCTGTTTTGGCGCCACTGCTGTTTGTCATTTTTATAAATGACCTGGAAGAGGGTGTAGAAGGGTTGGTTAGTAAATTTGTGGATGACACTAAGGTCGGTGGAGTTGTGGAAGGTGCCGAAGGATGTTGCAGGGTACAAAGGGACATAGAAAGGCTGCAGAGCTGGGCTGAGAGATGGCAAATGGAGTTTAATGCGGAAAAGTGCGATGTGATTCACTTTGGAAGGAGTAACAGGAATGCAGAGTACTGGGCTAATGGGAAGATTCTTGGTAGTGTAGATGAACAGAGAGATCTTGGTGTCCAGGTACATAAATCCCTGAAGGTTGCTACCCAGGTTAATAGGGCTGTTAAGAAGGCATATGGTGTGTTAGCTTTTATTAGTAGGGGGATCGAGTTTCGGAGCCACGAGGTCATGCTGCAGCTGTACAAAACCCTGGTGATACCGCAAATGGAGTATTGCGTGCAGTTCTGGTCACCGCATTAAAGGAAGGATGTGGAAGCTTTGGAAAGGGTGCAGAGGAGATTTACTAGGATGTTGCCTGGTATGGAGGGAAGGTCTTACGAGGAAAAGCTGAGGGACTTGATGTTGTTTTCGTTGGCGAGAAGGAGGAGGAGAGGTCACTTAATAGAGACATATAAGATAATCAGAGGGTTAGATAGGGTGGATAGTGAGAGTCTTTTTCCTCGGATGGTGATGGCAAATACGATGGGACATAGCTTTAAGTTGAGGGGTGATAGATATAGGACAGATGTTAGAGGTAGTTTCTTTACTCAGAGAGTAGTAGGGGCGTGGAACGCCCTGCCTGCAGCAGTAGTAGATTCGCCAACTTTAAGGGCATTTAAGTGGTCATTGGATAGGCATATGGATGAAAATGGAATAGTGTAGGTCAGATGGTTTCACAGGTCGGTGCAACATCGAGGGCCGAAGGGCCTGTACTGCGCTGTAATGTTCTAATACTAATTCTAATTCTAACAAAAGCCTATTGCAATCCATATGACCCTTGATACAAATTCACCTTTCAATGCAATGTCCATTTGCCATGTTAAAGCCCCTTAAAAAGTAAAGGCATATTGCAACACAATAACCCCTTGCAATGCAACAACCTCTTCCAATGCAACATCCACTTTGAATGGAAAAGCCTGAAGCAAGGCAATAGTCTGTTGAACTGGACAGTCCCTGGCATGCCAAGAGTTTGTTGAGGTACAGTTGCCCCTCTAAGGATAATAACTACTTGGAGTGCAATAGCTGTTTGCACTGCGATATCCTGATCCAGTGCAACATCTTCATACAGTGCATTGGACCCTTAGTGTACCGACATCACTTTCGAAAAAAACCTTGCAATGCGATACCCCTTAGCAATGCAACAGCCTCTTACATTTATATGGTATGTTGCAATAATGTTGCCTCTGACATGCTGATGGTGCCTTACAATACAAAGGTATTTTCCTTTGCAAATGCCTCGTGTAGCGCAATAGCTTTTGTTGTCAAACATCCACTTGCAATGCAACAGCGCTAAGGAATGCAATAGCCCAGAGAGTACAACAGATCATGACGAAGAACAAAGAGCAAAGAACAGTACAGCACAGGAACAGGCCATTAGGCTCTCCAAGCCAGCGCCAATCATGATGCCTGTCCAAACTAAAACCATCTGCACTTCCGTGGTCCGTATCCCTCTATTCCCTTCCTATTCATGCATTTGTCAAGATGCCTCTTAAACATCGCTTTCGTACCTGCTTCCACCACCTTCCCCGTCAGCAAGTTCCAAGCGCACACCACCCTCTGTGGAAAAAACATGCCTCAAACATCCCCACTATACTTTGCCCCTCGCACCTTAAACCTATGTCCCCTAGTAACTGACTTTTCCACCCTGGGAATAAGCATCTGACTTTCCACTCTGTTCATGGCACTCATAACTTTGTAATCCTCTATCATGTCTCCCCTCCACCTCCGTCGTTCCAGTGAAAACAATCCGAGTTTATGCACCTGTACTCATTGCTCATACCCTCCAGAACAGGCAACATCCTGGTCAACCTCTTCTGTGCCCTCTCCAAAGCCTCCAGATCTTTCTGGTAGTGTGGCGACCAGAATTGTACGTAATGTTCCAAGTGTGGCCTAACTACGGTTCTGTACAATTGCAGCATGACTTGCCAATTTTTATACTCGATTCCTCGACCAATGAAGGCAAGCATGCCATATGCCGCCTTGACTACCTCATCCACCTGGGTTGCCACTTTCAGTGATCTGTGGACCTGTGCGCCCAGAGCTCTCTGTCTGTCGATACTCCTAAGGGTTCTACCATTTACTGTATACTTCCCACCTGTATTAGATCTTCAAAAATGCATTACCTCACATTTTTCCAGATTAAACACCATGTGCAATTTCTCTGCGCAAGTCTCTAACCGATCTATATCCTGCTGTAACCTCTGACAATCCTCATCACTTTCCGCAACTCCAGCAACCTTTGTGTCATCCACGAAATTACTAATCAGAGCAGCTATACGTTCCTCCACATCATTTATATATACTACAAACAGCAAAGGTCCTAGCACTGATCCCTGCAGAACACCACTAGTCACATCCCTCCAGTCAGAAAGTTACCCTTCCACTTCTCCCCTCCATATTCTTTGAACGAACCAGTTCTGTATCTATTCTGTCTGATCACCTCTGATCCCGTGTGACTTCACCTTTTGTACCAGTCTGCCATGAGGGACCTTGTCAAAGGCTTTACTGAAGTCCATATAGACAACATTCACTGCCCTAACTTCATCAATTATCTTCGTCACTTCCTCAAAAAATCGATCAATTTAGTGAGACACGACCTCCCCTGCACAAATCAATGCTATCTCTCGCTAATAAGTCCATTTGTTTCCAAATGGGAGTAAATCTGGTCCCGAAGAATCCCCTCCAATAATTTCCCTGCCACTGACGTAAGGCCTGTAATTTCCTGGATTATCCTTGCTACCCTTTTAATCGAAGGAACAACATTGACTATTCTACAGTCCTCTGCGAATTCACCTGTAGCCAATGAGGATACAAAGATTTCTGTCAAGGCCCAGCAATTTCCTCCTTTGCCTCCCTCATATTCTGGGTTTGATCCCATCAGTCCCTGGGGACATATCAAGACACCCAACACCTCCTCCTTTTTAATACCGACATGACCAGACTATCTACACTCCCTTCCCTAGACTCATCATCCACCAAGTCCTTTTCTTTGATGAATACTGATGAAAATACCCATTTCATACCTCGGCCATTTCCTCTGGCTCCACGCATAGATTTCCTCCTCTGTCCTTGAGTGGGCCACCCCTTTCCCTGGTTTCCTTGCTCTTTATATACGTATAAATAGCCTTGGGATTCTCCTTAGTCCTGTTTGCCAATGACTTTTCATGACCCCTTTTAGCCCGCCTGACTCCTTGATTAAGTTCCTTCCTACTTTCTTTATATTCCTCAAGGGCTTTGTCTGTTCCCAGTCTTCTAGCCCTGTGAATGCTTCCTTTTTATTTTTGACTAGGCTCACAATATCCCACGTTATCCAACGTTGCTGAAACCTGCCAAACTTATCCTTCATCCACACAGGAATATGCCGGTCATGGATTCTAATCAAGACTACCACATGTCAGATGTTGATTTACCCACAAACAGCCGCCCCCAATCTACATTATTCAGTTTTATTAGCAAATGATTGCTGGGAATATTTCTAGTATTTCTCCTCTAATACTAACGGTCTTCAAAGTAGTGATTAATATGAGCTTCTGTTGAAAGCATATCCGAAACATTTCCACAGCCTGTTTTTTAATTCAATATATTAAAGCACACGTTTGTCTCTCAAGCACTGTTATTACCATCGGGGTCACTTTCCTGTTTGTCTGGGTGAAGTGCTGCTGAAAGTGTCAGTATTTGATGCCACTGCTAACATCAATCTGAAATATCCTCAGGCTCCTTTCTTATTGGTATTGTACTTCTAATCTGCCTTCAACACCAGTAACGCCCACGGTGTGATATTTGTGACAGTGAGTAAACGAATTCTAAACATACCGCTTTCCAGTGAATTGTAGCAACATTGAAATCTCATTATTCATTTCCCAGTTCCTCATTCAGAATGCTAGAGTTGAACATATCACTGCGAGATCGATCTACACAATAGGAGACTAATGTCCATCCATGAACACGGTGTGGAAATTGTGCCATTTCTCCTTTAATCACCAGTGCTTGAATCACAATTCAGAATTGTCAACCCAAGTCCCTCCATTTCTACATCCATCATTGCAATAATGGGGTTTTGAGCCTCACACTGCAATTCACAATGACCCTCTCTCCCCGCGCTTTGCCATCTCATACATCATCTGTACTCCTATGGTCTGGGACAATGGAAAGTCTCTATCCAACCATTTAACTTACAACCTCTTTCCACACATCTCCCTAATCACTTCAAAGCAATTCACCTCTTCTTTCGCCTTTTGGACTAAACTCTTCCTCATTGACTGACAATGCATTTTCACACTCCCAGCTGCCTGTCTCTTTCACTTCCACTTGCCATGAGAAAGCAACAATTATAAATCTTCTCAAATGCTCCCATTCTCCCACATGTAATGCCCTTGTCATGCTGAAACGTTCTTTCTCCCCATAACAAACGTTGTCTCTGGAACTGCCCTTCAAATCCAAGGAAAACTGACTACAGCATGTTTGACACACAACTGTGTTTTCCCCCCTCACCTTTTCTAATTATCACATATAAAGGAACGCCTCCATCCTTGGTGCTTTTATGGCACATCGTCCCTTAAGGTAATCTTCCATAAGGAGAACATTCCTAACTTCTCTAGTCTCTCTACATAACTTAATTTCCTTATGCCTGACATCCTCTCCAAGACTGTAACACCCTTCCCAAAGTGTGGCGCCCAAAACGGGACACAATTCTGGAGCTGAGGCTGAACCAATGATCGCAAATGTTTAGCACGAAGTCCTTTTCTACATACCACCTGTATTTCTTAAATGGCGAGAGCTTGGGAATTGTTGATGCACAAAGGGACCTGGCTGCGTTCATGAGTCACTAAAAGCTAGCATGCAGGTGCTTCAAGCAACTAGGAAGGCAAATGGTATGTTGGCCATCATTGCAGGGGTTTTGAGTCCAGCAGTAAAGGATATTATTTCTGCAATTGCAGAGAGCCTTGTGGAAGCACACCTGGACTATTGTGTACAGTTTTGGTTTCCTCTTTTTAGGGAAGAAATACTTGCTACAGAGCGAGTGCAAAGCAGGTTCATCAGACTAATCCCTGGGATGGCGGAATTGTCTTATCAGGAGAGTTTGAGGAAATTGGATGTGTTTTCTCCAGACTTTTGAAGAATGAGAGATGATCTCATTAAAGCTTACAAAATTCTTACAGGCATGACGCAGGATAGGGTGGATGTTGATGGAGTGATTCCCCTGGTTGGTTAGTGTAGAACCAAGGGACAAAGTCTTAGAATAAGGGATAGATCATTTAACACCAACATGAGGAGGCATTTTTTCCCTTAGAGGGTAGTGAATCTTTGGATTCTCTACCCCAGAGGGCTGTGGAAGCTCAATCATTGCCTACTCCTGCTCCCATAATCCTATGTATTTCTAACGCTAAAGATGTTGTTTCAACAATTTTATCAACTTGTCCTGCCACCTTTAAGGCATGATGTATGTGCACTCTGTTCCTGAATGCTTTGTTAATTTTCTTTATCAATTCTCTACACATTTGTCTTCCGGAAGTTCTTCACTTCACATTCCCCTGCGTAAAATATCATTGCCACGCATCTGCCCATTTCTCCAATCTCTGTCAGTTCTCGTCAAATATGCTTTACTGTCTAACTCTCTCTACAATTTCACATCTACTGCAGTCCAAACAGTGCTCTAACCTGCCTTGGTTTTAGGAAATAAAGATTGGGAAACTGAAATGTATCAATTACATTCTCATTTACAAAGAGTTTTTTTTCGTTCATGGGATGTAGCCGTCGCTGGCTAGGCCAGCTTTCAGTCCCCATCCCTACTTACCCTGGAAGCTAGTGGTGAGCTGTTTTCTTCAGGTTCAGGTACATGTATAGCACTGTTAGAAAGGGAGTTCCAGTATTTTGAAACAGTGACACTGAAGGAATGGCGATATAGTTCCAAGACAGGATGGCGTGTGGCTTGGAGGGGATCTTTCAGGTGCCTGGTGCCATGAGACTTGTTGATGGTAACTCCCTGCCCACTGTATTGCTAATACTTTCCTTCATCGGATGGGGTATTGAGTATAAGAGTTGGCAGGTCATATTACAGTTGTATAAGACTTTGGTTCGGCCACATTTGGAATACTGCATGCAGTTCTGGTCGCCACATTACCAAAAGGATGTAGATGCTTTGGAGAGGGTGCAGAGGAGGTTCATCAGGATGTTACCTGGTATGGAGGGTGCTAGCTATGAAGAGAGGTTGAGCAGATTAGGATTATTTTCATTAGAAAGACGGAGGTTGAGGGGGGACCTGCTTGAGGTGTACAAAATCATGAGAGGTATAGACATGGTGGATAGCAAGAAGCTTTTTCCCAGAGTGGGGGATTCAATTACTAGGGGTCACGAGTTCAAAGTGAGAGGGGAAACGTTTAGGGGGGATATGCGTGGAAAGTTCTTAATGCAGAGGGTGGTGGGTGCCTGGAACGCGTTGCCAGTGGAGGTGGTAGACGCGAGCACGATAGCGTCTTTTAAGATGTATCTAGACAGATACATGAATGGGCAGGAAGCAAAGAGATACAGACCCTTAGAAAATAGGCGACATGTTTAGATAGAGGATCTGGGTCGGCGCAGGCTTGGAGGGCCGAAGGGCTTGTTCCTGTTCTGTAATTTTCTTTGTTCTGTTTTCTCTTTGTTAGAGAGAAAAGGCATAGGGGTAGAGAGAGGTAAGAAAGCGAGGGAGAGAGGGCATAAGGTGAATTATTCACGAGGATGAACTGTTGCACTTTCCACAACAATAATAAGAGTAACTGTGTGTTGAAGGCATGATGAGGATGTTGCTCGATTGGATGGACTTCACTGCTGCATTCGCTTACTGTGTGTTTAATCTCGGTCAGGGCTTCAATA
This sequence comes from Heterodontus francisci, assembly GCF_036365525.1. Taxonomy (NCBI): domain Eukaryota; kingdom Metazoa; phylum Chordata; class Chondrichthyes; order Heterodontiformes; family Heterodontidae; genus Heterodontus; species Heterodontus francisci. The sequence continues at coordinate 42,663,169 of NC_090391.1, forward strand.
TATTTTGTGGGATGTTCCTTTTACTTATTAATAAATATGCATGAGGTAGGTATTCACCGTTCAAAACTATTAATTAGGATTTTAATAACGTTTTAAATTCAATGTAACTCAACTTGCAAACAAAAAATGAGCATATTTTGCACTCTGCGAGCAATCCTACTACGAATAGCAGCAGACATCAATGTTGAATATATTAATTCTGCTGCCATTATGGGATCTGTAGAGTACATTTACTCCAACACACTGTTGCAGTTTCTGTCTCCGAGATTCCAACCTCTCCTCCTGCTCCATCTAATCTGCTGCTTCATTTTGCTCAACTTCCCAAACATTCCGTCTGTCAACCTCCAAAGCCAGAATTTTACGCCGCCTCAAAGGGTCGGATGGTGGCGTAGGGACGGCGTAAAATTGAGCAGCAGGCTCCGGGATACCTAGCCGCCCCGCTTCCAGCTCCGACCAGGTTTATAGAGGTCTGGCCACTTAAGGATCCTCGCCCATCCTCAACGGGTATTTTACCCGTGGCAAGCGAATGTGCAGCTGCAGCTGCCGGCCTTTCGCACGGAGTGGATGGTGTGGTGATGCCTGACAATCTCAACCCAACCCCGGGATCCAAGACGCCTCCTTCCCCTAACGACCACTCTAGCCTCAGCAGGGAACGACCTATTCCCCTGCTGAGGCTGCCCAAACTTACTTTCTGTCCCGGTTACTTTGCGTCCTTCCCGGTAGGCTGGGCTGCAGTCTCAGCAGTGGCCACCTAGATATATATATACACACACACACACACATACACACATGCACATACAGCACTGAATCACTGAAATTCAGTGAATTACAGCACAAAAAGAAGCCATTCGGCTAGACCTGTCTGTACTGGCTCTCTGAAGGAGCAATTTACCTTGTGCCACTGACCCACCTCATCCCGATAGCCCTGCACATTTTTGCTTTTCAAATAACCATCCAATTCCCTCTTGAGTGCCGCGATTGGACATGCCTCCAGCACTGCACTCCGGATCCCAGCTACAGGCTCCATGAAAATGTTTTTCTTCATGTCGCCATGGCTTCTTTTGTCAATTACTACAATTATGTGCCCTTTACTTCGTAATCCTTATGCTTATTGGGCCATTTTTTCCAATCCACTCTATCCAGACCCCTCTTGCTTTTAAATATCTTCATCACATCTGCTCTCAGTCTTCTCTTCTCCAAGGAAAGCTCCCAACTTTTCCTATCTATTTACGTAGTGGGCATTCCTCAAACTGGAGATACTCTTCGTGTGATAAGATGTAAAAAAAATGGAACTGGGCAAGAGCAGTCTCACCCAACTAGATGACAGTGGCAAGGTGGAGGAGGAGAATGGTATGGTCTACTGTGTCAAACGCCATAACGGCCCCTGCATTTCGAATACAATTCTTTGTATAAAGTGTCCAGACGTATTTACATGTAATTGCAAAAATATGTTGATAGGAAGAATGGCAGATAGGTAAATAGAAAAACAGAGAGACGGGTGGAGCAATACATGGGGAGATGCTTGAGGGAGAAAATTAACATTTGGACATCTGAAGAAAAAACAACCAGAAGGATAGGCTGAGAAATACAAAATACCAAAAAACAAAAACCTTGACAACGTGATAACAATATGGACAGAGAAGGAGGGAAAAGGGCAATATAGAGAGAGGGGGAGAGAGTGCGAGAGAGAAAGAGAGATGAAAAGTGATGCAGGAAGTAAAACTCATGGAAAGGGTGGAGATGAAAAGATGGATAAAGAAACAGAAATCGACAGGGAGAAATTAAATTGCAAAAAACAGTCGAGAGTAAAATATAGAAATAAGAATGCAACAAGGCAAAAAGGGAAATTCTGATTTAAACAGAAACGAGAAATTCAAAAATATACAAGGCGAAAAACAGACTACATAAAGGGGAACTGTGCAGGCATAAAGGGGCATAGAGTGAGAGAGAAAGAAAGAAAGGGAGAGAGAATAGGAGAGATATGAAGTATATACCATAACGAGACGAAAGGAGAGAAAGGCAGAAAGAATGAGAATCTCCAGGAGAGCAGGATATAGGCACAGGGACAGAAAAACAATAAGCAGATATTAGTATGAGCCAGGGACAACTGATAGGGATACAGTGATGAAGAAAGAAACAGAGGGGTACACATAAGCTTTGATAGAGGGTGAGCGAGATACACAGGGAAGTGAAGGGATGAATAAGAAAATGGAGTGAAAGTGAGGCAAAAAAATCAACGAGGGAGGGAGAGAAATACAGATTATTCCAACAGAGGTGGACTAGGAGTGACAATCAAAGACGCGCTACGAAGGGAGAGAACATACAAGCATACGAATTACGAGCAGTCGATCATTTGGCCCTTTGAGCTTACTGCGCCATTCAATTAGATCATAGCTGATCTGTTTCTGTTTCAAATTAGACATTCCCATATACTCCAGTTAACCTTTGATTGCGTTGCCTAACAGGAATATATCGACCTCCGCCTTAAAAATATTTAATAACCAATAACCCCGTGTCTACCACCATCTGAGGCAGAGAGTCCCAAAGTCGCACAAGCCTTTGAAAGAAAGAAAAAATATCTCCTCATCTCTGTCCTAAAATGGCGAACCCAAACTTTAAAACAGTCCCGCCGAGTTCTGGACTCACCCACAAGGGGATACATCGTTTCCACATCCACCTTGTCAAGACCGTTCAGGATCTTATATAGTTAAATCAAGTCTCTCCTCACTCTTCTAAACGTCATTGAAAATATGCCCAGTCTACCCAACCTGTCCTCAAAAGACAACACTTTCATTCCAGGTATCAATCTGGCAAATATCCTCCAAACCACCTCAAATGTATTTACATCCTTCCTTAAGTTAGGAGACCAGATCTGCACACAGTATTCGAGATGTGGTCTCAGCTTTCCCCGGTATAACTGAAGCATGACATTCTGACTTTTATTTCCAATTCTGCTCGCAACAAAGGACAGCATTCTATTCGCCTTCTTTATTAGGGCTGCCCCTGCATGCTAAGTTTTTGTGACTCATCCACCAGAACATGTAGAAACCTCTGCACCTCTGGATTTTGCTGTCGTTCTCCGTTTAATTAATACTCTTCCTTTTTTAATTCTTCTTGCCAAAGTGAACAACTGCACATGTTCCCACATTATACATCGTCTGCCAGATTTTAGGCCACTCACTCAAACTATCTATCTCGGTCTGCAACCTCGTTGTTATCACTTCAAAACATGCATTCCTACCTATATTTAGCGACATGCCATCATCACCTCATCTAAACCTTTTATATAAATTGTAAAAAGTTGAGTCCACAAAACAGACCCCTGCGGGACTCTACTCATCACATCCTGAAACTCATAAAAAGCCCCATTTATGGATAGCATCTGCTTTCTGCCAGCCAGCTAATCTTATATCCAAGCTAATATGTTACCGCCTACAGCATGAGCTCCTACTTTTTGCAATAACATTTAATATGGCAACTTGTCAAATGCCCTCTGGGAATCCAAGGATAGTACGTCAACGGGCTTTCTTTTATCCACAAAGCACGCTATTCCTTCAAAGAACTCCAATAAATTCGTAAAATATGTTTTCCCTTTCAGAAAACAATGCTGACTATTCCCAACTGCATTGAGGTTTTCTAAGTCCCCAGTTATAACCTCCTTAATGATCGATAATAACACCTTCCTCACGACAGATGACAAGCTAACTGTTTTTATTTTAGAACATTACAGCGAAGTACAGACCCTTCGGCCCTCGATGTTGCGTCGACCTGTGAAACCATCTGACCTACACTATTCCATTTTCATCCATATGTCTATCCAATGACCACTTAAATGCCCTTAAAGTTAGCGAGTCTACTACTGTTGCAGGCAGGGCGTTCCACGCCCCTACTACTCTCTGAGTAAAGAAACTACCTCTGACATCTGTCCTGTATCTATCACCCCTCAACTTAAAGCTATGTCCCGTCGTGTTTGCCATCACCATCCGAGGAAAAAGACTCCCACTATCCACCCTATCTAACCCTCTGATTATCTTATATGTCTCTATTAAGTCACCTCTCCTCCTCCTTCTCTCCAACGAAATCAAACTCAAGTCCCTCAGCCTTTCCTCGTAAGACCTTCCCTCCATACCAGGCAACATCCTAGTAAATCTCCTCTGCACCCTTTCCATAGCTTCCACATCCTTCCGATAATGCGGTGACCAGAACTGCACGCAATACTCCAGGTGCTGTCTCACCAGAGTTTTGTACAGCTGCAGCATGACCTCGTGGCTCCGAAACTCGACCCCTCTATTAGTAAAAGCTAACACACCATATGCCTTCTTAACAGCACTATTAACCTGGGTAGCAACCTTCAGGGATTTATGCACCTGGACACCAAGATCTCACTGTTCATCTACACTACCAAGATTCTTCCCATTAGCCCAGAACTCTGCATTTCTGTTACTCCTTCCAAAGTGAATCACCTCGCACTTTTCCGCATTAAACTCCATTTGCCATCTCTCAGCCCAGCTCTGCAGCCTATCTATCTCCCTCTGTACCCTACAACATCCTTCGGCACTATCCACAACTCCACCGACCTTAGTGTGATCCGCAAATGTACGAACCAACCCTTCTACACCCTCTTCCAGGTCATTTATAAAAATGACAAACAGCAGTGGCCCCAAAACAGATCCTTGCGGTACACCACTAGTAACTAAACTCCAGGATGAACATTTGCCATCAACCACCACCCTCTGTCTTCTTTCAGCCAGCCAATTTCTGATCCAAAGCTCGAAGTCACCTTCAACCCCATACTTCGGTATTTTCTGCAATAGCCTACCGTGAGGAACCTTATCAAACGCCTTACTGAAATCCTTATACACCACATCCACTGCTTTACCCTCATCCACCTGTTTGGTCACCTTTTCGAAAAACTCAATAAGGTTTGTGAGGCACGACCTGCCCGTCACAAAACCGTTCTGACTATCGCAAATGAACCGATTCTTTTCAAGATGATTATAAATCCGGTCTCTTTTAACCTTTTCCAACATTTTACCCACAACCGAAGTAAGGCTCGCAGGTCTATATTTACCAGGGTTTTCTCCACTCCCCTTCTTGAACAAGGGGACAACATTTGCTCTCCTCCAGTCTTCCGGCACTATTCCTGTCCACAAAGACGACATAAAGTGCAAGGACAAAGGCTCTGCAATCTCCTCCCTAGCTTCCCAGAGAATCCTAGGATAAATCCCATCTGGCCCAGGGGACTTATCTATTTTCACACTTTCCAAAATTGCTAACACCTCCTCCTTGTGAACCTCAATCCCATGAAGCCTAGCAGCCTGAATCTCAGTAATCTCCTCGACAACATTTTCTTTCTCTACTGTAAATACTGACGCAAAATATTCATTTAACGCTTCCCCTTCCTCCTCTGATTCCACACACAACTTCCCACTACTATCCTTGATTGACCCGAATCTAACTCTCGTCATTCTTTTATTCCTGATATACCTATAGATAGCCGAAGGGTTTTCCCTGATCCTTTCCGCCAATGACTTCTCGTGTCCTCTCCTTGCTCTTCTTCGCTCTCCCTTTAGATCCTTCCTGGCTAGCTTGTAACTCTCAAGCGCCCTAACTGAGCCTTCACGTCTCATCCCAACATTAGCCTTCTTCTTCCTCTTGACAAGCGCTTCAACTTCTTTAGTAAACCACGGCTCCCTCGCTCGACAACTTCTTCCCTGCCTGACAGGTACATACTTATCAAGGACACGCAGTAGCTGCTCCTTGAATAAGCTCCACATTTCGATTGTTCCCATCCCCTGCAGTTTCCTTCTCCATCCTACGCATCCGAAATCTTGCCTAATCGCATCATAATTTCCTTTCCCCCAGCTATAATTTTTGCCCTGCGGTATATACCAGTCCCTGCCCATCGCTAAGGTAAACCGAACCAAATTGTGATCACTATCACCAAAGTTCTCACCTACATCTAAATCTAACACCTGGCCGGGTTCATTACCCAGTACCAAATCCAATGTGGCATCGCCCCTGGTTGGCCTGTCTACATACTGTGTCAGAAAACCCTCCTGCACACACTGGACAAAAACTGACCCATCGGAAGTACTCGAACTATAGTATTTCCAGTCGATATTTGGAAAGTTAAAGTCCCCCATAACAACGACCCTGTTACTCTCGCCCCTGTCGAGAATCATCTCCGATATCCTTTCCTCTACATCTCTGGAACTATTTGGAGGTCTATAAAAGACTCCCAACAGGGTGACCTCACCTCTCCTGTTTCTAACCTCGGCCCATACTACGTCAGTCGACGAGTCCTCAAACGTCCTTTCTGTCACTGTAATACTCTCCTTGATTAACAATACCACACCCCCCACTCTTTTACCATCTTCTGTGTTCTTACTGAAACATCTAAATCCCGGAACCGGCAACATCCATTCCTGCGCATGCTCTGCCCATGTCTCCGAAATGGCCACTACATCGAGATCCCAGGTACCAACCCATGCTGCAAGCTCACCCACCTTATTCCGGATGCTCCTGGCGTTGAAGTATACACACTTTAAACCAGGTTCTTGCTTGCCAGTGCCCTCTTGCGTCCTTGTAACCTTATCCCTGACCTCACTACTCTCAACATCCTGTACACTGGCATTTTAGGTTCCCATTCCCCTGCTGAATTAGTTTAAACCCCCCCGAGGAGCACTAGCAAATCTCCCCCCTGTATATTGGTACCCCTCTGGTTCAGGTGAAGACCATCCTGTTTGTAGAGTTCCCACCTACCCCAGAAAGAGCCCCAATTATCCAGGAAACCAAAACCCTCCCTCCTGCACCATCCCTGCAGCCACGTGTTCAACTCCTCTCTCTCCCTATTCCTCGCTTCGCTATCACGTGGCACGGGCAACAACCCAGAGATAACAACTCTGTTTGTTCTCGCTCTGAGCTTCCACCCTAGCTCCCTGAATTTCTGCCTTAAATCCCCACCTCCCTTCCTCTCTATGTCGTTGGTGCCTATGTGGACCACGACTTGGGGCTGCTCCCCCTCCCCCTTAAGGATCCCAAAAACACGATCCGAGACATCACGAACCCTGGCACCTGGGAGGCAACATACCAACCGTGAGTCTCTCTCGTTCCCACAGAACCTCCTATCTGTTCCCCTAACTATGGAGTCCCCAATGACTAATGCTCTGATCCTCTTCCCCTTTCCGTTCTGAGCAACAGGGACAGACTCTGTGCCAGATACTGTACCCCATTGCTTACCCCTGGTAAGTCGTCCCCCGCAACAGTATCCAAAACGGTATACCTGTTGTTGAGGGAAACGGCCACAGGGGATCCCTGCACTGCCTGCTGGTTCCCTCTCCTTCCCCTGACGGTAACCCATCTTCCTACTTCTTTTACCTGAGGTGTGACTACCTCCTCATAACTCCTCTCAATAACCCCCTCCGCCTCCCGAATGATCCGAAGTTCATCCAGCTCCTGCTCCAGTTCCGTAGCGCGGTTCTCGTGGAGCTGGAGTTGGGTGCACTTCCCGCAGATGCAGTCAGCAGGGACACTCTTGGCAACCCTTACCTCCCACATTCTGCAGGAGGAACATACAACTGCCTTAACTTCCATTCCCTCTATTCTAAATTCCCAACAAATCTACTGAAAAAACAAACAAAATGTCAAAACTTGTTCGGTTAGCAATCCAACGGATAGAACTTCTTAAATAAAAAGCTTACCTTATCAACACAACAGAGTCCTTTTTTTTGGTTAGAGGAGGAGGGTGGAAAGGAGACACTACACGTGTCGTGTTTCGGGTACCGCCTCCACCCAAATATATAGTTTTTACTTCCCCAGCAGTCCCCTGGTCCTCCAGAAACAAAAGGGAATTAACTTTTAAACTTCCGCTGAAATTGACTTCCCAGCTGTCAGCTCGCTCTCGCACCTCCGCTACTGTCAAGCTGCAGTCACCAAAACGAAAAGAAAGAGATTTTAAACAACCCAAATCTATATTTTGTGCCTCCCTGAACTTCCCCCCACCCCCTTCTTGAACAATGGCGTTATATGTGCTACTTTCCAGTCGGATGGAAACCTTCCAGAATCTTGCGAATTTGAAAAATTAACAACAGTGCATCAACTACTTCAATAGCAACCTCCTTTAAGACCTTAGCATGAAGTAGTACAGGTACCTGGGACTTGTCAGCCCGCAGCTCAAAAGTTTGCTCTGTACCGCTTCCTTGGTGACTGTAATTTCACCGAGTTCCCATCTTGCTTCCACCTCTTGATTTCCAGCTACTTTTGGAATATTTTTGTATTCTCTGTAGTGAAGACAGAAGCAAAATATTTGTTCATTTCATCCACATGTCCTTCCTATCTACTATAAGATCTCCATTCTCAATCCCTGGAGGAACAACGCTCACTTTAGTTACTCTTTTTTTCTATTTAAGTGCCTGTCGAGCTCTTGCTATGCGTTTTTACATTTCTAGCTAGCTTCCTCTCATATTCTCCTTTCTTTCTCCCTATTTTACTCTTTCTCTGCCGTTCTTTATATTCTGACCAATCATCTTACCTGCCCTTCAACTTTGCGCTGTTATCCGTTTTTTTGTTCCCCTTAATTGTGATGCTTTCCTTAACATCTGTAGTTAATCACTCGTCTTAGAATTTTTTTTTAACAGTAGGAATATATATGTTTAGTTTAGTTTAGTTTGGCGATACAGCACTGAAACAGGCCCTTTAGCCCATCGAGTCTCTGTTTTAGAATTTTTTTTAACAGTGGGAATATATATGTTTAGTTTAGTTTAGTTTAGAGATACAGCACTGAAACAGGCCGTTCGGCCCACCGAGTCTGTGCTGACCATCAACCACCCATTTATACTAATCCTACACTAATCCCATATTCCTGCCACATCCCCACCTGTCCCTATATTTCCCTGCCACCTACCTATACTAGGGGCAATTCTCAAATATTCCCTGAAATGACTGCCACTGCTTCTCCATTGACCGCTCTCCCAGCTGAGTGACTTCAGTTAGCTCAGTTTTTATGCTCACATAATTGCATTAATTGTGTTGAAAATATTGGTATTTGACCCACTCTTCTTTCTTTCAAACTGGAAGTCAAATACAATCATATTGTGTTCGCTGCTACATTGAGGCGCTTTTAATCTGAAGTCATTCATTAATCCTGTCACATTACACAAGGCCAAGTCTAACATAACCTGCAATCTGGGTGGTTCCAGTACGTGCTGCTTTGAGAAACTGCCCCGAAAGAATTCTATGAACTCTTCATCTAGACTATTATTGTGAATCAGATTTTTGCAGTTTATATGTAGATTGAAATCACCCATGATTATTGTCATCCCTTTATCGCAAGCACCCAATATTTCTTCTTGTACACTTCATCCTACATTATGGTTACTGTTAGGGACATTATGGCTAGTGTTAGGGGGCCTATGGACACTCCCACGAGTCGCTTCTTTCCCCTACTGTTCCCCACCTCCAACCAAACCGATTCTACATCCTGATCTCCTGAAGCAAGGCCAACTCTAAATATAGCACCAGTGCCATCCTTGATTAACAGTGCTACCTCTCCACCTTTACCTAGCTTCCTGAATGCCATATGCCCCTCGATATTCAGAACCCAGTTCTTATCATCCTGAAGCCATGTCTGCATAATGGCTAGCAGATCATGTTTATTTGCTTCAATGTGCGCTATCAGTTCTTCTACATTGTGATGCATGTTCTGTGCCTTCAGATACGGAGCTTTTAGTTTTGGATTATTCTTCTGTTTGTAACATCTAGTCATGCTGTGGTGCAGTTCCGTGGTTGTTAGCTGTTGTCTCTCATCTGGTCCATGTAGTCATTCTTTATATGAGACACATCATTGAACAGCAGAAGACTATTTTATCATGGTGTACATCACAGCTGAGTCTGTCCTGGTCTCTTTTGACATTCACACATGAAGTCCATTTCAACCGATGATTAAGAGAAGCAGTAGTAATTAAATCATATCACACTCTTCACCTGAACAGCCAAGTCAAGAACTGAGTGCTTATGCCAGTCTTATTGCTGAACCTCATGAAAGGGAAAATTGGTAGTATCAATGCATATGCAGAGGCCCACCAGTAGTTCAGAGATCCAGCCATATTGGGGCACACTCACTGTGTATGTCACTTGGTGCCAATGTATATATTTTTTTCAAACACTAAGTTCAGCAATCTGTTCCACTCCTGATGAAAGGTAATTCAATTCAGTTTCTCTTTCCATATCTGCTGCCTGACCTGCTGAATATTTTCCGCCTTTTCTATTTTTAATTCAGGTTTCAAGTATCTGCAGTATACTGCTGTTGTATTGCTCCAAATTAGCACACAATCCAACCCCTGACCAACTGTTAAAGAATCTTCCAGTATTAGGTCTCTTCAGGTGACATTGCAAAGCAATTTAGCTGTCCTTCTTGAAATGTCGGAAAAAGACGAAATGACCCACTGAACATCACAGGGTCTTTTCGGGAATTGTGAGAAAACGAACGTGGTTGTGGTCTTCTATTCTTCGTTATCTGCTTTTGCTGCCCCTCTTTGGTACTTTAGCAACATTGCACGTTTGCCTTCTTCCCGAAGGTATCACACATAGATGCAGAGTACAGCAGAGAACTGTAGGAATTAGACGTCAAGCAAAGGGAATTAGAGGCACACGCAGGGTAGGAGAATGGAACAGAGAAACATTTACGCTGAGAAACCAGGACAAACACATCCATTTTTTTGCATACAAGGCAATTTATTTAATTGGTGATTGCAGTCTTTTTTACATGTTGGTATCTTCGAACCTCTCATACAAAGAATTGTATCGGAAGTGATGATACTCATGGGGTTTGGCATGATTGACCACACCATCCTTCTCCAGCGTATCGCCACCATTGTCCAGCTGGTTGGGACTGCTATTGCATGGGTTCAATCTTGTCGATCACATTGTAGCCAGAGTATCACTTGCAATAGCTCCTCTTCCTGCGCCCATACCGTTAACCTTGGCTTAACCCCAAGGATCAATTCTTGCACCCCTCCTGTTTTTCATCTACATGCTGTCGCTTGGTGACGAGACAGAAAAACTCACAGATGAAGAGACAGAGGGAGCGAAATATACTCAGAGAGGCAGAGAAAATTGAGAGACAGAAACAGATAGCAAGAAAAGATGAAGGTAGGTTTAGGCAGTGGGTTTAACAAACAGAGTAGAGTGAAAGTGTATCATTTTATAACTACAACTAGCAAAGAGCCTGGAGAGTGTAACTTTCTGCTGTCAGAAAATCAACACTTGAAACAAGCAGTCCAATTAATATCTTTTCTGAGGCAACAAACTTTTTGAATTTATTGTCAGTTCTAAAGGAAAAACCTACAGAATGACTCAGTCTTGTACAAATGATCTTTGCTCGACACTTACAGCAGGAGTTTTGCCAGCTGACACCTTAATTTTTGTGTTATCAATCTGAATGTATTCTTAACTCTTCTTCTGTAGTACTAAACAGGATAGTGTCTCGCTGCACTGTCCGGTTCTCGGTTATATATGCATATTTCATTTACATTTCATATTTAGTCCTTAAAAAAGAGGAATAAAGAGATACAAACAAAAGACCAGGTCGGAAGATCTTTCAGACTGAGCTCCGTTTTATGTCTCACATTTGAAATAGCAGCTGGAATTGCATACTCGTCATGCTCATTACTTGAAATTAATAATATTCATTCAATTTCTTTTCAACAACAATCCACATTTCAAGAATTATATCATCCAAAGTACTCACTTACAGTGTTAAAAAGCCAAGAATTATAAAGTCAACACAATATCCCGTCGGCATGCAGACGATTTTAAAATAATAAATCTTAGCTCATGTATTACATGCAGAAGCTCACATTTCAAGTATTAATCGAGTCAATACACTACATTCTCTATGCTAACCCTATGCTCTGATTGTAAGACAGTTTTCAGTTAAGATTATTTTAAACCTGTTCATTTCTTGCCAAAAGATATTTAAAAGGGATCAACAAATTAAACCTCTCGATGTCTCTCAACTGTGAGCTGTGACATGGATGACTGCTTCAAAGAAACTTAACATAATGTCCCTCGAACTACCTTAAATACAACAGAGTGCATCAGACAATGGCAAACTAACATGTGAATCTCATGTTCAAAGGTTCATGTCTCCCATCCCTGGAAGGATGCTGTGAAACAGTTTGAGATAAGATAAATGAATTGGGAATCAAAGAACAAAGAACAGTACCGCACAGGAACAGGCCATTCGCCCCTCCAAGCTTGTGCAGATCATGATGTCTGTCTCAACTAAAACCTCCTGCACTTCCGGGGTCTGTATTCCTCTAGTCCCATCCTATTCATGTATTTGTCAAAATGCCTCTTAAACGTCACTATCGTACCTGCTTCCACCACCTGCCCCGGCAGCAAGTTTCAGGTTCTCACCACCCTCTGTAAAAAACTTGCCTCGCACATCCCCTCTAAATTTTGCCCCTCGCACCTTAAACCTATGTCCCCCATGAACTGACTCATCCATCCTGGGAAAAAGCTTCTGACTTCTGTCCACGCCACTCATAAGTTTGTAAACCTCTATCATGTCGCCCCTTCACCTCCGACGTTCCAGTGAAAACAATCCGAGTTTATCCAAGCTCTCCTCATAGCTAATACCCTCCAGACCAGGCAACGTCCTGGTAAACTTCTTCTGTACTCTCTCCAAAGCCTCCACATCTTTCTGGTAGTGTGGCGACCAGAATTGTATACAATATTCCAGTGAGGCCGAAGTAAGGTTATCTACAGCTGGAGCATAACTTGCCAATTTTTATTCTCAATGCACTGATCGATGAAGGCAAGCATGCCGTATGCCTACCTGACTACCTTATCCATCTGTGTTGCCATTTTCACTGATCTGTGGAGCTGTACGCCCAGATTTATCTGCCTGTCAATACTCCTAAGGGTTCTGCCATTTACTGTATACTTCCCACCAGTATTCAACCTTCCAAAATGCATTACCTCACATTTTTCCGGATTAAACTCCATCTGCCATTTCTCCGCCCAGGTCTCCAACCGATCTATATCCTGCTGTATCCTCTGGCAATCCTCATCACGATCCGTAACTCCACCGATCTTTATGTCATCTGCAAACTTACTAATTAGACCAGCTACATTGTCCTCCAAATCATTTACACATACTACAAATAGCAAAAGTCCCAGCACTGACCCCTGTGGAACACCACTAGTCACATCCCTCCATTCAGAAAAGCACCCTTCCACTGCTCCCCTCTGTCTTCTCTGACCGAGCCAGTTCAGTATCCATCTTGCCAGCTCACCTATGATCCCTTGAGACTACATCTTTTGTACCAGTCTGCCATGGGGAACCTTGTCAAAGGCTTTACTGAAGTCCATGCAGACAACATCCACTGTCCTTCCATCACCAAACATCTTCGTCACTTCCTCAAAAAACTTGATAAAGTTAGTGAGACACGACCTCCCCTTCACAAAACCATGCTGCTTCTCGCTAAGAAGTTCGGTTTTTTCCAAATGGGAGTAAATCCTGTCCCGAAGAAACCTCTCTAATAAATTCCCGACCACTGAAGTAAGACTTACCAGTCTATCGTTTCCTGGATTATCCTTGCTACCCTTAGAACATAGAACAGTACAGCACAGTACAGGCCCTTCGGCCCACGATCTTGTGCCGAACCTTTAACCTACTCTAAGATCAAACTAGCTACCTGCCCTTCATTCTACAATCATCCATTTACCAATCCAAGAGTAGCTTAAATGTCCCTAATGTATCTGCTTCTACTACCACCGCTGGCAGCGCATTCCACGCACCCACCACTCTCTGTGTAAAGAACCTACCTCTGAAATCTCCCCATACCTTCCTCCAATCACCTTAAAATTATGCCCCCTGGTAATAACCCTTTCCGCCCTGGGAAAAAAGCCTCTGGCTATCCACTCTATCTATGCCTCTCATCATGTTGTACCCCTCTATCAAGTCACCTCTCATCCTTCTTCGCTCCAATGAGAAAAGCCCTTGCTCCCTCAATTTTTCTTCGTAATACATGCCCTCCAGTCCGGGCAGCATCCTGGTAAATCTCCTCTGCACCCTCTCTAAAGCTTCCACATCCTTCCTACAATGAGGCGACGAGAACTCAACACAATATTCCAAGTGTGGTCTAACCAGGGCCTTTTAGAGCTGTCGTATAACCTCGTGGCTCTGAAACTGAATCCCCCTGTTAATGAAAGAAAGCACACCATACGCCTTCTTAACATCCCTATCAACTTGGGTGGCAATTTGGAGTGATCTATAGACATGGACCCCAAGATCCCTCTGCTCCTCCACACTACCAAGAGTCCTGTCTTTATGCCAGAATTCTGCATTCAAATTCGACCTTCCAAACTGAATCATTTCACACCTTTCCAGGTTGAACTCCATCTGTCACTTCTCATCCCAACTCTGCATCCTGTCAATGTCCCGTTGCAACCTAGAACAGACTTCCACACTATCCCCAACTCCAGCAATATATGTGTCATCGGCAAACTTGCTAACCCAACCTTCCACTTCCTCATCCAAGTCATTTATAAAAATCACAAAGAGCAGAGGTCCCAGAACAGATCCCTGTGGAACACCACTGGTCACCGAGCTCCATGCTGAATATTTTCCATCTACCACCATCTTCTATGGGCCAGGCAATTTTGTATCCAGACAGCCAACTTTCCCTGTATCCCATGCCTCCTTACTTTCTGAATGATGCGACCATGGGGAGCCTTATCAAACGCCGAGCTAAAATCCATATACACCACATCCACTTCTCTTCCTTCATCAATGTGTTTTGTCACATCTTCAACGAATTCAATAAGGCTTGTGAGGCATGACCTGTCCCTCACAAAGCCATGCTGACTGTATCTAATCAAACTGTGCTTTTCCAAATAATCATAAATCCTGTCTCTCAGAATCCTCTCCAATAATTTGCCCACTACCGACGTAAGACTGACTGGTCTATAATTCCCAGGGTTATCCCTATTTCCTTTGCTGAACAAGGGAATAACATTTGCCACCCTCCAATCATCTGGTACTACTCCAGTGGACAGTGAGGACGCAATGATCATCGGCAAAGGCGCGGCAATCTCTTCCCTCACTTCCCGTAATATGCTTGGGTATATCCCGTCTGGCCCCGGGGACTAATCTGTCCTCATATCATTCATAATTTCCAGCACATCCTCCCTCTTAACCTCAACCTGTTCGAGCATATCAGCCTGTTCCACGCTGTCCTCACAAACGACCAGGTCCCTCTCACTAGTGAATACTGAAGCAAAGTATTCATTTAGGAGCTCCCCTACCTCCTCCGACTCCAGACACAAGTTCCCTCCACTATGCCTAATCGGCCCTACCCTCACTCTGGCCATTCTCTTGTTCCTCACAAAAGTGTAGAACGCCTTGGGATTTTCCTTAATCCGACCCGCCAAGACTTTTTCTTGTCCCCTTCTTGCTCTCCGAAGTCCATTCTTCAGTTCCTTCCTGGCTACCATGTAACCCTCTAGAGCCCTGTCTGATCCTTGCTTCCTCAACCGTAAATAAGCTTCCTTCTTACTCTTGACGAGCTGTTACACATCTTTTGTCATCCAAGGTTCCTTCACCCTACCATCCCTTCCGTGCCTCATCGGGACAAACCTATCCGGCAGTCGCAGCAAGTGCTCCCGAAACAACCTCCACATTTCGGTCATGCATTTCCCTGAGAACATATGTTCCCAATTTATGCTCAACAGTACCTGCCTAATAGCATTGCAATTCCCCCTCCCCCAATTAAATATTTTCCCTTCCCGTCTGCTCCTGTCCCTCTCCATGACTATCGTAAAGGTCAGGGAGTTGTGATCACTATCACCGAAATGATCTTCCACCGAGAGATCTGCCACCTGGCCTGCTTTGTTGCCAAGCACCAAGTCCAACATAGCCTCCCCTTTAGTCGGCCTATCTACATATTGAGTCAGGAAACCTTCCTGAACACACCTGACAAAAACTGCTCCATCCAAACTATTTGCACTAAGGAGGTTCTAATTAATATTCGGGAAGTTGAAGTCACCCATGACAGCAAACCTGTCACTTCTGCACCTTTCCAAAATCTGCCTCCCAATCTGTTCCTCCATGTCTCTGTTGCTATTGGGGGGTCTATAGAAAACTCCCAACAAATTGACTGCTCCTTTCCTGTTTCTGACTTCCACCCATAATGACTCAGTAGACAAACCCTCCTCGACGACCTCCCTTTCTGCAGCTGTGATGCTTCCCTGATTAGCAATGCCACTCCCCCACCTCTTTTAACTCCTCCCTATTCCTTTTGAAACATCTAAAGCCTGGAACGTCCAACATCCATTCCTGCCCCTGTGATATCCAAGTCTCCGTAGAGGCCACAACATCGTAGCTCCAAGTACTGATCCATGCTCGAAGTTCCTCACCCTTATTCCTGACACTTCTTGCGTTAAAATAGACACACTTCAACCCATCATACTGGCTGCAACTTTGTCGTGTCAATTATCTAAACTTCCTCACAGACTCTCTGCACTCGGTATCTGCCTGTTGAACAGCTTCCCGATCCACCGATCCATATCTCCGGTTCCCATCCCCCTGCCAAACTAATTTAAACCCTCCCGAACAGCTCTAGCAAACCTCCCGCCCAGGATATTGCTGCCCCTCCAGTTCAGATGCAACCCGTCCCTCTTGTACGGGTACCACCTTCCCCAGAAGGTATCCCAATGATCCACATATCTGAAGCCCTCCCTCCTACACCAGCTCTGTAGCCACGTGTTCAGCTGCATTCTCTCCCTGTTTCTTGTGGCACTAGCAAGTGGCACCGATATCAATCCTGAGATTGCTACTCTGTTCGTCCTGCCTTTTAGTTTCCAACCTAACTCCCTATATTCGCTTTTCAGGTCCTCATCCCTTTTCCTAGCTATGTCATTGGTACCGATGTGTACCACGACCTCTGGCTGCTCCCCCTCCCCCTTAAGAATCCTGTAGACTTGATCCGAGACATCCCTGGCTCTGGTACCCGGGAGGCAACATACCATCCGGAAGTCTCATTCGCGACCACAGAATCTCCTGTCTGTTCCTCTAACCATTGAATCTCCCATCACTATCGCTCTCCTATTCTCCCCCCTTCCCTTCTGAGCCACAGAGCCAGGCTCAGTGCCAGAGACCTGGCCACTGTGGCTTTCCCCTGGTAGGTCGTTCCCCCCAACCGTATCCAAAATGGTATACTTATTATTGAGGGGAACGACCACAGGGGATCCATGCAATGTGCGCCTATTCCCTTTCCCTCCTCTGACGGTCACCCAGCTACCTTTATCCTGTAACTTAGGTGTCACTACTTCCCTATAACTGCTCTCTATCACCCCCTCATCATCCTGAATGATCCGAAGTTCATCCAGCTCCAGTTTCCTAACGTGGTCTGCGAGGAGCTGGAGTTGGGTGCACTACTCACAGGTGAAGTCAGCAGGGACACACGTGTTGACCCTTACCTCTCACATCCTGCAAGAGGAGCATGCAACTGCCCCAGCTTCCATCCCCTCCGCGCTCAATTGACAACAGAGATTAAAGAAAAAGGAAAACCTTACCGTACCAAACCCTCCACACAAGAGTCCTTTTTTTTGTTTAGAAGAGGAGGATGGGTGGGAGACACTACATGTGTCATGTTTCGGGTTTAGCTACTGCCCGAATATATAAGTTTACTTACCCAGCAGTCCCCGTATCCGCCGAAACAAAAGGTAAGTTACTTTAAACTGAAACTTACCTTCCCAGCAGCCCCCTCGCTCGCACTGTCGCTGATCCAAAAGAAGCTGCCGAAACAAATGGTCAGTTACTTTAAACTGAAACTTACCTTCCCAGCTGCCCCCTATCCCGCACTGTCGCTGATCCAAAAGAAGCTGCCGAAACAAAAGGTAAGTTACTTTAAACTGAAACTTACCTTCCCAGCTTCTCCCTCGCTCGCACTATCGCTGATCCAAAAGAAGCTGCCGAAACAAAAGGTAAGTTACTTCTCAATGAAACTTACCTTCCCAGCTGCCCCCTCACTCACACTATCGCTGATTCAAGAGAAACTGCCGAAACAAAAGGTAAGTTACCTTAAACTGAAACTTACCTTCCCAGCTGCCCCGTCGCTCGCAGTATCGCTGATCCCTCTTAAGCAATGGAACAAAATTGGCTATTCTCCAGTCCTCTGGGACCTCTCCTGCAGCCCATGGGGATACAAGGATTTCTGTCTAGGCCCCAGCAATTTATTACCTTGCCTCCATCAGTATTCTGGGGTAGATCCCATCAGGCCCCGGGGACTTATCTACCATAATGCTTTGCAAGACGCCTAACACCTCCTCCTCTTTGATAACGAGATGACCCAGACTATCTACACTCCCTTCTCTAGGCTCATCATCCACCAAGTCCTTCTCTTTGGTGAATACTGATGCAAAGTACTCATTCAGTACATCTCCCATTTCCTCTGGCTCCACACAGGCTCCTCTGTCCTTGAGTTGGCCAACCCTTTCCCTGACTTCCCTCTTGCTCTTTATATACGTATAAAAAGCCATGGGATTCTCCTTCATCCTGTTTGCCAACGACTTTTCATGATCCCTTTTATCCCTCCTGACTCCTTGCTTAAGTTCCTTCCTCCTGTCTTTATATTCCTCAAGGGCTTCGTCTGTTCCCAGCTTTGTAGCCCTCATGAATGCTTCATTTTTCTTTTTGACTCGGCTCACAATATCCCTCATTTTCCAAGGTTCCCAAAACTTGCCAAATTTATCCTTCTTCCTCACAGGAACATGCTGGTCCTGGATTCTAATCAACTGACTTTTGAAAGACACCCAAATGTCAGATGTTGATTGACCCTCAAACAGCCGCCCCCAATCTAAAATCTTTAGTTCCTTCCTAATGTTATTATAATTAGCCTTCCTCCAATTTAGCATCATTTAGAAATAGAGAGACACCGACAGACAGGTTGACTGAGAGTGAAAGAAGGATATTTAACATCGGACATAGGAAGAGGAGGAGGAAATTTAACCCCTCAACCCTGTTCCAACATTCAGTGAGATCAGGGCTGATCTGTGATCTAACTAACACCATATACCCCACCTTTTTCCCTGATCTCTTAATACCTTTGGTTAACAAGAATCTATCAATCCCAGATTTAAAAATTAACAATTAAGCCAGCATGAATTCCTATTTGCAGAAGGGAGTTCAAAAATTGCATAGAAATCCAAAGGAATTATTGTACATGCTGGGGCTGATTTCTTTGGAACAGAGGAGGCTGATGGGAGATTGAGTCGAGGTGTGTAAAATTATGAGGGGCTTCGACAGAGTGACTAGGAAGTTCATGTTTCCCTTAGCACAGAGGTCCATAAGCGGAGACATAGATTTCAAAATTTCCACAACCAATATCATGATGGTGTGATGGCTCCCACAGTGGAATAGCTTGATAGATGTTTAAAATGGAGGATATTCCCTCCGGATCTCTCCTGATGTTTCTCTCTCCATAACTTTCTCTTATATGTCTGTGCACACAGCAGTGAAGGATTATATCAAATTAATACATCTCACATTCTCCCTTTCAATCCATCCCATCAATTTCTCTCTCTCCAACCTTGTCCCAAACTACAGCACTCTCTCTGTCTGCATATCTAACCCTCTCGTCCTCTGCCTCTCTCCTAGTGCCAGAGATAGCAGGAGGGAGAGATGGAAAGAGGAAGACAGAGAGAGAATGTTGAAGGAACTGTACTCTGTTCCTGAGCTGTGCTGAACCTGCTCTCGGAGTGTTTGATGGGCTACATTAATCGGCCGAATACAGTACTGTATCAGGCTGTGAAGAAGCAGAGCATGTTCAGTACACAACGGATCAAAGGGAACGAGTCACTCCTGTCTGCAGCTGGGAAGAGAGACTGACTTTAACATCAAGGCAGCGACTGATTGCTGGAAGTTCAGTCCCCCTCATGAGCTGTATTTGTCGATATGATGTCTTGTGCAACTGAACATCAGGAACTGTGGAATCTGCAACAAACCTTTTTTTATTTATAGAGCATCTTATTCCTCAGGTGACTGGCGTTACTGCGATTGAACACGACACTATCTATGAATAGTTTCAACCTTTCGCAACGATGATCTGAAATTTCCTGCCTATTTGCCACCATAAAGGGGAAAAAAAAGCAACTGGGCACAAATCAGGCCTGAATTGCATCTGCAAGAGATTCAAAACATTATGTTGGCGATACTTTATAAGAGAAGCAGGGAATTTATTTTCGTTGTCCTGGCCATGGCTTATCCCACAAGCAACACCATTCAAATAGATTATCTGCACCGCACTTTAAGAAGGATATGAAGGCGTTGGAGAGGGTGCTGAAAAGATTCCCGAGCACGGTTCCAGGGATCAGGGATTTCAGTTACCTGGATGGATTGGAGAAGCTGCGGCTGTTTTCCTTGGAGAATAAAAACTGAGAGATTTGATCGAGGTGTTCAAAATCACGTGGGTTCTGGATAAATTAGATAGAGGCTGAAAAAGTTCCCATTTGCAGAGGGGTTGAGAATCGGAGGACACCGTTTTAAGGTGATTTGTGAAAGAGTCAATGGTGACATAAGGAAAAGTTTTTTTTACACTGACAGTGGTTAGGATCTGGACTGCACTGTCTTAGTGTGTGGAGGAGGCAGATTCAATCGAGCCCTTCAAAAGACAACTAGATGAGTATCTGAGGAGAACAAAATTGCAGGTCGATGGGGTAAAGGCAGGGGCGTGCGACCAGGTGAGTTTCTCTGACAGAGAGCCCCAACAGACACGATGGGACGAATGGCCTCCTTCTGTGCTGATCCATTCTATGATGCTATTCATTATCTCATTGCTGTCTCGTTCCTGTGAGACAAGTAAGTAATGATAGGGGCACAGAGAGACAAGATCACAGAAGAATGCAGTCAGTAAAGTGTCTGGGGATAAGGGAATGGAGAGATTGTAAGGAGAGATAGACACAGAAAACGAGAGACTGTAACCTAATATCAAAAGAATAACAGAGAACAATAGGAAAACAGAATGAAAAGGAGGATATTTTTAGTGTAAATATGTACCATGTGAAGAATTAGTTTTCAATTTGAAGTCTGATAGACTCTTCCACTTTTGGATAGACAGCAGTAATGTGCTTCATGAGAGTATATGGGCTTCCAAAATCTGTTTGATAAAGTGTCACATGAAACACAAGTCTGCAAAGCTGTAGCCCATGGAATAAAAAGGGCCAGTGAGAGTATGGTTACGAAGTTGGCTGAGTAACAGGAAAAAGAGCTGTGGCGAATGGTTGTTCTATGGCCTGGAGGAATGTATACAGTGGGGTTCCCCAGGGAGTGCTACTCAGAACACTGCTTTTCTTTATATATATTTGTGACTTAGACCTGGGCGTACAGGGCAGTTTCAAAACTTTCAGATGACACAAAACTTGAAAATCCCGTGAACTGCTATGAGGAGAATTCACGAGGGCATAGATAATCTGGTGGAATGGACGGGCACATGATAGATGTATATTAATGAAAATAAGTACGAAGTGATTCATTTTGGTAGGAAGATCGAGAAGAGGCAGTATAAAATAAAGGGTACAATTCTAATGAGTATGCAGGAGCAGAGGGACCAGGGTGTATATGTGTAAACACCATTGACTACGACAGGGCAGGTTGAGAAAGTCGCTAATAAAGCGGACGGGATCCTGGTCATTATAAATAAAGGCATAGAGTATGAAAGCAAGGAAGTTGTGATGACCCTTTATCAAACACCGGTTCAGCTCAACGGAAGTATTGTGCCAATGCTGTGCACTACACTTAAAGAAAATGTGAAGGCATTACATAGACTGCAGAAAAGAAAATCACAGGAATGGTTCAAGGGATGAGGAACTTCAATTACAGAGAGAGAGATTTGAGAAGTTAGGATTGTTTTTCGTGGAGGAGGGAAGGTTGAGCGATGATTTGATAGAGGTGTTCAAAATCATGAGGGTTCTGGGCAGAGCAGATCGGGAAAAACTGTTCCCATTGACGGAAGGGACAGAGGAAACTGAATTGAGCTGATTGGCAAAAGAGCTAAAGGCGATATTGGTAAAACTTTGTCATGCAATGAGGATCTGGAATGCACTGCCTCAAAGTTTGGCGCAGGCAGATTCACTCGTGATTTTAAAAAGGAATTGGATGATCACCTGAAGGGGATAAAATGTAGAGCTTCGAGGAAAGCGCAGAGAAGTGAGACTATCTAAATGTCCCTTGCAGAGAGCCAGCACGGGTTCGAAGGGTTGAATGGCCTCCTTCTGTGTTGTAATCATTCTACGATTCTGTGATAAAGACAAACCTAAAAAAAGAGCAAATTTGCAAGACAACATGTCATAATAGGGAGTAAATGACATGTGCATTCTTCATCAGTGTTGGATCTTCGGCATCTTCAAGAGGCTGAACAAATTGTGCTCCAAACTTTCAGAAGCATATTTACCGGGCAGGCTACTCAGGATATATGGCACCCATTGCAGTCACAACGTTCTTCACAACTCTGAAACTCCTCAAGTTGATCCCCAGATCCTATTTTCCAAGACGATGTCGCCCAGTCTCATCCGGCCACAGTTCCCCTTCGATCCCAAATTCTACGGGTACGGTTCCAGCAAAAATGGAGCACTACTCCGGAAATGACTTAGCTCTGCGCATAACAGCCTTGATGCTGTAGCTCCAGCAATATCTCTCTAAGTCACCAAAAGCGCTGCAGCAATTTCTATTTGCCGTAGTTACTTACGCTTCCGACCATTTCAATCTGTTGGTGTCCCTGTCTTACTGCAGTTACTGCCCCCGTCTCACCATTTCAATCTGCTGGTGTGATTGTCTCACTGCAGGTTCTGCCCCTCTCGCCGTCTCACAATTACTGTGATTTGCAGCTTTCTCCATTTTGCTCTGGGTCCAGGGTTGTTTCTGTTGAATCCAGCTGAGCTTTTCAATGAAGCCCTTTTGAGAAATAATTCTTGAATCTTCTGCAGGGCAGGTTCGGCCTCAATAGGTCAGATTATTAATAAAATATAATTTCATAATCAGATTTGAAATAATTTCAGTATTCAGTGCTGTGAATATAACATGTACATTCTGTCCTGTGGGGAGTGTAAGGGAAGGAATATGAAATGGGATTTAGTTCCACTGTTTGAAACCCTTCAGATCTTTACACGATTTCACGAACTTAGCAATGAGCATGAGATGGTATTTTACCTCCTTCTTCAGCTCCAGTCTGAATTTAGTCTGGGTCACAGCGTAAATACATGTGATGGTGGAGTATCTGCGAACCTGCAGCATCAGTGATGTGTGATGTGTGATATAGGGAGGGTCCATGTAGCAGGAATAACACTGAATATTGAATAGGAAATTCGCCTATAAATATGATACATCACCCGACTCACCCAAAACAGCATAAAACTGCGGAATATAGCGAAGAGGAAAATAATTGATTTTCAGCGATTGTCCTTGTGATTGTCTCCATTGCTATAGCCCCGGAAGCACCTGCGGAATTTACTGGAGAATAAAAATCCGTCTGACAGTCAGAACATTGAGCAGCAACATCAAAAAGACCTGGCACAAAATGTTGTCAAGCAAGTCAAATGCTCCCCCATGTGGGGAGGTGATGAAGCTCGGTTTAGTAACACAACCCATGGGAACAACTTCAATAATGTAATGTTGTTCCTGTGTAAAGTACCAGGGGACAGACTCTAAACAACGCAGCACTCTCACTGTTCCACCAACCACAGCCGCCGTTTACCTGCTGCATTATTTTGCTTTCAGCTTGTCACAACAAATGGCCACAAATCGATCAAAGGTGAAAGTGACTTTGAGACAGAAAAATACAAATGTGGCTGCAGAAAACAGAACGGTCATGACAGAACACACGGGAGTAATTCTCAGGAATGACTGGGAAATAAATGAAAACACTCCAATACAAAATGTGATCAGTGGTAAAGACTAGGAGATCAACCACTGCCATTCCCACCAGGTAGACAGTGATACATATGGAGAAACCGCACTTTACTCGGGACAGGATCACAATCGCCGCCAAGTTAACTGGAAGAGGGAGAAAAGGAAGCAGCGAAATTACTGATCAGACCTGGAGGCAAAGCAGCAGTTTGAAAGGGTCCAGGCTGAAATTCCCAGCGTTGTTGCTGCATCGAACAGTGAAAACTGATTCATTGACCTGGGCAGTGCTTTTCCACAGTGAAATGTTTGAATCACAATTATTAATAATAAATTGGGAAATTGATGCAGAAAGTGATTAAAGTCAGCACTGGGTCTACTGGAAGTAATGAGTGAGGATGCAATGTCAGTTGGGAAATGAAAAGGGGTTCTACAGAGATGGAATCCAATGGGTTAATTGGGAATTTGACTCCAGCTTGTTGGCCAGGAAGGTTTGGGAAGAGCAGTACATGTAACGGGTTTGTTGCTCTCGGTTCAGAGAACCTACATGGACTGTTAATAAATGGAAAAAAGGCTGAAAACTGCAGCTCTGAGTTTGAGTATCAGCCATGATCTAGAATGGCGGAGCAGACTTGAAGGGATGAATGGCCTCCTCATCGTCCACTGTTCCTGTATTCCTGACAGATTGGACGAGTCAGATGGAGGTGGAGCCAATGAGTGGGTATTGGGAGGGAGAGAGGCAAAAGGACATGTTGGAGCAGGAGGGGAGACAGGAGCAGAAGTTTTGGGAAAATTGATAAACTGAATCAATGGATGAGGAGACGGAGGACTCAATAAAGTGAGGGGAGAGGCTAAGATTCACAGGGAGTGACTGCAGCAAAGTGTTAGAGCAAATATAATCTATAGATGCCAGTATCACAACTTAATCAATATATTTAAACAATAATACTTGTAGCAATTGGTGTTGGAGAACAGCTCATTGGTTTTACTATATAGTCAATATATTTAGTTTGTACAGGCAAATAAATATAAATTTAAATATATTTCTGATATCAGCCTCGCTCTTTCTTGAATTCAGCTGTCAGAGATTTTAATTTGCGGTATTTAAATAATGAATTACCATCAGTGAAGAACTGATTCTATTCTGTTTATTCAGTCACTAAGTAACGAATAGGTAATTTCTACAAAAAAAATGAGGACCTTACAGAAATCAACACGTAGGATCAAGTCCAACAGAAAATGAACACAATCTGACAACAGACAACTTCAACTCACAGTTTCTCCCACTACTTGCTCTGGACATTCCAGCACTTTATGATAGTGAATTATTAACTTTCTCTTTACTTCTGCTTATCTCTTTCCCTCGGTTTCGTTCTTCTTGTTCCTTTTCTCCCTCCCTATATCTCTGGAGCACTCACACCCTGCAAACTGTTACTTAATTCTACTTTTCACACAGGATGTATTCCTCCCATTCTGCGCCTGTGTTCTTTTCACCTGCCCCAGGTTCAATGATTCTACTCTCAAAGTCAGTTTGTGCAATAGAGAAAGCTCTGTGAATATTTTAATATATCTACAGCGCCCCCAACTCTCCACCTGTTCACTTACACCCTTCATTTCACCAACAATGTAAGGAATAAACAGGATCGAAAACCTCTTCCAGACAAACAACACAACCATTGAAATTCCTTCCCCTGGAATTATAAAGCAAACTGTTAGAATGTGAGATTGTCTAATTAAAAAATACCAACATCAGTGCTGCAGCTGAAAATCTGCAGATAAATGGAAATAATCTTCGTTCCAACTGATAGAGTCTAAACCACTAAAACATCACACCAATAATTTATATTTTACAATGTAGTCCAGTGATAGTGAAGGCTCCACAATGAAGCAGGGAAGGAGATGTGAACGTTTCAGCAGCAAACTCACTTCAGCAGCAAGTCTTCTGAAGCCACGTCAGACATACACAGAATGAAACAATGTTTGGTAACAGTGATAACTAATAAATTCATTCATGTCCCAGTTAAATTGAGCCATGTTATTGGCTTGGGAGGGCATTGTTCTGTCCCCTTGCAACACTGAGACCGTGAGTTGTCTCATTATCACTCACTGAAAATAAAATCCTAAAATTATTCCAGGACCGGTTAGATCCACATCATGAAACTGTAAAAAGCTCCTGATTGTCTGATCCTTGATCCTGATCGAGACACTTCATTCAAATACATTCAATACATGGAATATCCCAGTAACAATACCACGGTTCCATAAAACAATACGATTAAAGACGTAATACAGCTGCTGCAATATTGAAAGAGTGGACAATGAGGAGATTCGATCAGAAAATTGCTGGAAAAGAACAGGCGGCTGTGTAACACACAGTGTAAGAAATACTACTGTGCACCGCAGCACAGTTAACACGATTTTCACCATTGACAGATGAGATACTGGCTCACGAGGAACTCCAGTTGTTGCAAGTGCAGGGCAGTAAATGCATTCTATCTGAAAGATTACTGGATAACCCATTTCTGAGAGAAGCAAAGACTTCAGGTAGCCTGGAATCCACAGCTCCAGCAGGCATTCTGAGCTGATGCATTCCAATGTGTTCTGATTTAAGCAGGGGATAAATCTTCACTGGCATGGTTATACTCCTGATCATTGCTATTAGTTGCACACACCTGAACAAACACATTGCATCAGCAGCTTTGACTCTGATGTAAATAATGCAGTGGATAGAATACAATCATTTCAATGTCAGTGAC
The DNA here is from genome assembly GCF_036365525.1 of Heterodontus francisci. Classification (NCBI taxonomy): domain Eukaryota; kingdom Metazoa; phylum Chordata; class Chondrichthyes; order Heterodontiformes; family Heterodontidae; genus Heterodontus; species Heterodontus francisci. Next base: position 42,689,830 of record NC_090391.1, read on the forward strand.
ATTTTCTTTGTAAGACCTCTCTCGGGATTAAACCAGAAATCTTCACTCATACTAGACGGATGCTGCAATGGTGAGTGATGTCATTTACATTTTCCATATTACTGCCTTGACCTTGTTCACTCTTGGCGCTTCTATCGTAAATGTAACAGACCTGTCTGCAGTGGACACTGAATCCAGGGACAAAAACAATTCTGTTTCACTCCTTTCTTGTTTTTCTTCCCCCAGTTAAAATGTAAACTTTTGAGTCTCTAATTCGCCACGACGTTCAGTCTGACAGCCTAGACGCTGCTGTGGGTGATATTAGGGGGCAGACACTGTTCAGGTTAATTGGGGAGGCAGTTGTATAGTGATAATAACACTGGACAAGTATTCCAGAGGCCCAACCTAATCACCTAGTGACTGGGGAACAAATCCCATCATGGCAGTTGCTGGAATTCATTCAATTAATTAATACATGCCTGCAATTGAAAGCTGATTTCTTCAGTGGTGCCCTGAAACTATCATTGATTGTTGTAAATAAAAACACGTGGCTCGCTAATTCATTGCAGGATTGGAAATCTGCTATGCTTACCTGGTCTAACCGACATATCGCAACAGACCTAGAGTGATGTGGCGGACGCTTAACTGACATCTGAAACGGCCCAGCAGGCGATCAGCGGAATTTACATCACATGAAAGAATAAAACAAGACATTCCCTCCCTCTGCTATTTCACTGCCAATACTTACCTGTTTATTCTACAGTGGTTCTGGTAAAATTAGAACTGTGCCAACTCCTGACTCCTTTCTTTCAGTTCACTGCAAGACCGGGCACGCAAATTCCACCATTCCTCACTATCAACTGCTCCAGATTCCTGCTTCCATGTCCAACTCCTCTGTTATAATTATGTGGGAACATTTTAAATATATGATGTGACCTGTGGAGAAGTGGAACTAGAATGAACAGTTTAATCCTCCCGTCTCGGTGGTAATAGGTCATTCCGATTAACGAGAAGTTGGTTATTTTACCATTAGTGTGGGTAAGATTTAGAAAAGTTATCTGGAGACAATTAGCAGGCACTTGCAGAAGACTGAGTTAATTAAGGAGAGCCAGCAGGGGATGGAAAAGTATGTTCGTCCTTGGCAAATATAATTGCAATTCTTGATGAATTAAGAGAGAAGATTGATGAGGGGAATGCAATGGATGTTGTGGATATAGATATAGTGATAAGGTTCGTCAATTGCTACATAAAAGGCTGATTAACAAAATTGAAACTAATACATTAAGGTAGCTGGGAATTTTTTTTAAATGGCTTAAGGAGAGAAAACAAGCAATCGTGGTACATGTTTGTTTTTGAGACTGGAGGATGGCAGACAGTGGCCACCACAATTAGAGGACAAATATTCGAGCTTACTCCCGGGCTATCATTTACTAATAGTAATGCATTTAAGTAATTTTAAATAGCTAGATATATTTAACATCCCATCTTATGTATTATAAACAATAAAGAAGGAGACTGATTTTGGGAAAGCCTGCAAAGAGATTAGATAATGCAAGCAAATCACACTGCAGATTTAAAGATGGATGGCAGTACCTGAGGAGATTAAGATAAATTGTGAACACAAAGGCAGCTACATCATTGAGTTTAGTGAAGGACATTAGTCCTACCCCACTCTGAAGATCGATGTCTCAGTGAAATGCTCAAATCCAGCAGGGTGAATAGGGAAGTGGGATTTATATAAATTCCTCGATCTGAAATCCGCCTCAATTATTCACCAGAATGGTTTAGTTGTTGCAGACAATGAGCGGAAACTCTCACAAACGCCAGAAATTAGGATGCAAGATGGAATATGGAATGAAAAATAAGCCAACAAACTGAAAATGGTCAGCATTGAAGAGAAGAACAACAGCAGTTAGGTGTTATAAAGAATGGCTGTGGTTTCCACTTGTCAGAGATTCAGTTCAAAGAAAGAGGAATTTAGCCTTTCGCAGAAGGGGCAGTGTCACAGTGCAAAATAACTCAATCTATATTTACTGGCATATCCACTGACTGTGTATATTTTCATAGTGAATATCGAACATTGCAAGCTGCATTTATGTATAGAATAGATTTATAGAATCTCACAGCACTGAAGCAGGCCATTCACCTATCGTGCCCATGCTATCTCCTTGAAACAACTGTCCAATATCCTCCCACCTTCCAGTTTTATCCGCATTAACACTACAAATCAGTTCTCTTCACGTTCAGTCCAGTTGCCTTTTCAAGGTCCTGATGCAATCAGCTTCCGCCATTCCTTTAGTCACTGCATTCCAGATCACACTAACCCTCAGTGTGAGAACGATTCTTCTAATTTCCCCTCTAGTTCTTTTCCATTAAATCGTTTACCATTGGTTACTGACCCACTTGTGATTGGAAGCAGTTTCTCCCTGCTTTCTCTATCAAACGACCTAATAATTGTGAATTCCTCTGTCAGGTCTCTCTTAGCCTCCTCTGTTCTAAAGATAACAAACCCACATTCTATAGAGTGCCAAAGTAAGTGAAGTATTTCACCTGTGGTACCAATCCCATCCAATCCAATCACCGATAGAACAATATTTACCTCAACTTAATGCCTCTGGGAAACCTCAAACCTCATCAACTTAAATCGTGCATCATCCAAAATAATCCGACACAAATAAAACTGTTTTACTTCCATTGTTCCTTCCCATTCATTTTCCAAATAGGACCGAGGCGAATTCCCCTGGAAGACAGTTATAATGGCAGCGTATCTCTGCCTTGTCTTGGGTCGAATAGACACGTTCAGTGTTGGAGCTCAGACACTGTTTGTCCATGAACGGTCTGACTACAGAAGGTGTTAACATGGCCCCTGACAGTTTCCTCAGCTGACATCCAGTGGTCAACACTTTTCAACAGGGCCAGACGGTGACAATGAGCAGTGGGCAATCTATCTGCTTCTTGCGCTGACCTCAATCACCCAACTCTTCTGAAAACTGAACCCAATCTCACTCCCTCGCCATTACTCACTGAGAGCTCAGCACAGTCAAGCATCTGCTAAAATAGCGTTCCCATCTCCAGTGCTACACGCCAAACTAGTAGTTGAGTTCATTCACTGAGCTGCTGGAGGTTGGAAACCTCATTCCTACTCTCCCACTGCCATCTGCCCACTCAGTCACCTCACAGATCCTAAATCCAGTCGCTTTTCTATCAAATCGTTTCACCACTCACCAAACAGCAGTGTTAAGGCGATTCTGTCCATGTCCTAGTGGGAACTGCTTTGATACATGAGAGATGGAATAAAACACAACTGAGTCTTTTTCTCCAGATCACAGAAGATCAAACCAGGAAACTTTGAATGGGAGTGGATACAGAGGCTGGGAGGAAATGAGGCGGTCACCACAATTAAAGCCACAGCACTAAGTTCTGTACAACAGTGAGTGAGATACTGATGAGAACATTGCAAGGTCCAAAACGACAACCTTTGGATATTAGACAATGATGACAGGTTAAAGCAGCTGTGATGGAATCCACACTCAGTACAACACAGAAACATATTTGTGTTTGGTAAGGACCATTTCTGTCATCGTGGTTAGCCATCCAATGTTGGGAAGAGTCCTTTCACCACTTAGTGTCAACATAAAACACTCAAAAATCATGAGCAGGACAGCAAAACACAACAACACAGCAAAATCACAAATAAGCGGCCCATCCTGTATAAATCATTGCTTTGCTGTAGTCAATATACACAGGGATGTGTCATGTCTTTCCCGTATTGACCCTTATTAAAGCTGGTAATAAATATTTGAGCTCTACAATCTTCCTCCAACACTATCACATCCATCCTGAGAAATGAAGGCAGGTACTAATCTCATGATACAGTGTTTCAGCTCTCCTCATTATAACAGAACTGAACTGTAACCGTCCAGCCTCTGGTGAAGTGCATTGACACAGTTCGAGATAGTGCAGAAACCCATCATGTTCATTTGGAACACTTGAATGAAGATGTGAATGAAAATCTGCCCAGATCGGTTCCTTACCATCTGCTTTTCACACTCAAGCACCATATCAGCAATTGAGTGGGAGCTCACATTCTCTGAAGAGAAAATATGTGGGGACCAGTGTGGACTTAAAGAAATGCAATTATAACCTTCATTGAAATTCATGAACAATTTAATCATGAACCAAAATCTGACCGGTTAGATCAGAAACTTCACAGAGGGTGAAACTTAATTAATAATCACAAGACCCATGAATTTAATACAGTGTCAGCTCCTGTATATGTACAGTACACAATGGCTACCAGTGAATGATTCACTCCTGTCCAGTACTGTGTGTCTCAGTGTCTCCATGCCTGTGTCTCTGTCACGTTTAACGCACTAACCTCAAATTAGTGAGAAGTCAGTCTCTGAAATAAAAGTCCCAGTGCTATGGCAACATAAAATGTCCACCACGAACAAACCTAAAATGGCTGACAGATATTTGGAGATTTCCACAGATGTTCTGAGAGAGGGGAAAGAGTGAGTGGGACAGAAAGAAAGAGAGACAAAGAGGGAGTCACAGAACATTTGCGGAAGAGAGTTGCAAACTGATAACTTACCTGATGTGTTAAAATGTTTCTTCAGGGAGCGAAAGATAGAGACAGAGAGGCAGAGAGAGGGAGGAAAAGTGATGGAAGCACAGAGAGGCAGATAGAAGGAGGGAGAGAGAGAGAGAGAACGGGAGAATGACTGAGAGAAAGGGAAACAGAGAGAACAAAGAGTGAGCGACAGAGAAAGGGAGGCATAGAGAGACAGAGATAGGGTGGGAGAGAGATAGAGAGAGCGAAAGAAGCAAAGAGATACAGAGTGATGGTGGGAGAGAGAGACAGAGAGACTGAGAGGGAGAAGACAGGGAGACAGGGAGAGACAGAGATAGAGGGAAAGAGACAGGGACAGAGCCTGGGAAACAGAATAGTAAGAGAGGGAGACTGAGAGACGCATGGAGTGAGAGAGAAACAGAGAAAGGTTGGAAGACAGAGAGAGGGCATAGAGGGAGAAAAGATGGAGACAGAGGGAGACAGAGACAGAGCAAGGAAGACAGAAGAGTAAGAGAGGGAGACATGGAGTGACAGAGAAACAGACAGAGAGAGGGAGGGACTGAGAGCAACAGAGAGGGAGGGAGAGGGAGACGAAGTGAGGGAGGCTTTTCGAGGCAGAGAGAAGGTGGGAGAGATATAGAGGTCAGAGAGGGAGAAGAGATGGAGACAAAGAGAGATGAAGACAGAGTAAGGGAGACAGAGAGGTATGGAGTGAGAGAGTGACAGAAATAGAGAGAGGGATGGAGAGAGAGAGACGAGAGAGAGGGAGCCGTAGTGAGGGAGGCATAAAGGTAGGGGGAGAGGAAGGGAGAGAGAGAGAGATAGAGAGGGGGAGAGAGAGACAGAGAGAGAGGGAGAGAAAGGGGAGTGGGAGATGAAGTGAGGGAAGGGTAGACAGACAGAGCGAGGGAGGGAGAGAGACAGACAGAAAGAGAGAAGGAGGGAAAGAGAGAGACAGAAAGGGACGGAGAGGGATACGAAGTGAGGGCGGTATAGAGAGAAAGTGAGACGGAGGGAGAGATGGAGAAAGCCTCATGAAACAAATGTGCATGTTCACATACGCAAAATCATGACGCCGACTGGAGAAGCTTATCAAATTGCTCATGGAGTGGAAGCGATCATTGCTATTTTATTCCACTGGTTTATATTTTCAGAGTTAAAAAAAAAACAATGCAGGTAATATTACACTGCAACGTGTATCCATTAGAAGACCCAATAGATGGAAAGATATAGACGAGTAACTTTGCAGGGAAATTACAGAGTTGAAAAAAAAAACTATAAGGTAGTCTAGAGGGGGATATTATTTGTCCTAACATAGCCTGCGATGGTAATTATGAAAAAGGCAAAGAGGGGAAGAGTTTCGGAAGTGTTTCTAGGCGAATGATCCGAATTAGAATCAGAGATCGGCAGGTCAAAATTAACAGAGCAAGTAGCTCCATTTAAAGGGGAGTTGGGTCGAGAAATGTCAAGTGACATTCAAACGAGGATAAAGTTGAGATGATGGGGAATAAAAACTCCTGGGTAACGAAACGGATAGAGAATAAGAGTAAGCTGTAATCCGGTGGGTATGATATTTATGCAGTTGAAAGAAGAAGACTGATTATAGAAAGTTGAGAGGGGAAATGTATAGGGAAATACAAGAGGCAAAGCGAAAGTATGTGAAGCAATTGACATATAAATAATAAAAAGGTTAGTAAGCGGAGGGGTGTAGCTGAGTAAGGAGCAACAAGTGGATCGGATCATGCAGGCAGAGCACATTGCTCAGATAGTAAATGAGCACTTTGCATCTGTCTTTACCAAGGAAGAAGATGCTACCAAAGTCACCGTAAAAAAAGCAGGGTAGGTGAATCGCTAGATGGGCTAAACATTGATAAAGGCAATATATTAGATTGGATGACTGTGCTTCAAGTGGCAGTCACCAGGAGCGGAGGGAATGCATCGAAGATACTGTGGGAAGTAAGGGTGAAAATTGCACAGGCACTGGCAATAATCTTTCAATCCTCCTTAGATACAGATGTGGTGTCGGGGATGAAGAATTGCAAATTTTGCACTGATTCCCCCAAAAATGTGCAACAATAAACCCAACTACAGGCCCGCCAGGTTAACTTTGGTGTGGGAAAGATTTCGGAATGACAAATCCTAGTAAAAAAATAACAGCCACTTGAACAGGTGTGGCTTATTCAGGGAACTTTAGCATGGATTTTTTTAAAGGCAAATTGTGCTTAACTAACATGATTGTTTTGTTTTTGATGAGCTGACAGCGCAGGTTGATCAGAATAATGTGGTTGATGTTATGTACCTGGACCTCCAAAAGACGTTTTATAAAGTGCCACATAATAAGTTCGCCAGTACGTTCATTCCAAAGGATAAATATACAGTGGAAGCATATGGATACCATGTTAGCTGAGCGATAGGAAACAAATTGTCAAGGTGAACCGTTGTGTTTCGGACTGGAGGATGGTATACAGTTGCGATCCCCATAGGTCGCTACGATGACCACTGACTGCATTCAAAAATAATAATGTCCCATACATGCGTGTGGAGGGCACAATTTTAACATTTGCACTTGCCCAAACACTCAGAAATATTGTGAACTGTGAGGACGACATTGATTTACTTTAGGAGAATAGAAATAGGCTGCTGGACTGGGCAGAAAGATAGAAGAATCAATTTAATGCAGAGAAGTGTTATTTAACACATTTTCTTATGAAGAACGAGGACAGGCAATTTAAAATAAAGGGGCAATTCAACAGGGTGTTCAGATCTGTGGTATATGTGCACAAATTGTTGAAGGTGGTACTGTAGGTTAAGGAATTAACTACAGATGTATAAAATATCCTCGTCCTTACGAATAAAAGCATAATGTATAAAATCAAGGAAGCTTTGGTGAACCTTTGTAAGACACGGCCTGGGCTTCAACTGGAGTATTGTGTCCAGAATGTTGTGAAGAATTTAAAGAGGATGTAATAAAAAATTACTGGAATTGTTACAGGGATGGGGGACTTCAGTCTAAAGGTGGGCAAAGGGAATATGACCGAGCCTGAATGCCCGACCACCACAGTTCCTCCATTCTATCCAAGTGACTGAAGTAAAGGTGTGGGAAGGAAACCCGACCCCAGTTCGAATGCCAGAGAGGGAAGTCCGGCCATATCTGTCCTGAACCCGACATATGTCGCCGTGACCCCTCGGGATCCGGTCGGGTAGTAGGCCTTTACCCATGCACTGATGTAAAGGCCTGCTATCAGACCCAACCCCGACGGGATACGACGACACATGTCCGGTTAGGGCCGGGTCATGCTGGGATTCCCTCTCCGGCATTAGAACTGGGGTCGGGTTTTTTTCCCAGACCTTTAGTTCAGTCACTTGGATAGAATGGAGGAACTGTGGTGGTTCACCTTAGAGTAGAGAAAGTTGAGAAGAAATGTGATAGAGCTGTTGAAAAACATGAAGAGTTCTAGACAGTGTAAATAGAGAAAAACACTTCCCATGGATGGAAGAGTCGAGAACCAGAGGATACCGATATGTGGTCAAGAGCAAAAGAACGAATGGCGACATAAACAAAAGCTTTTTTTTAATATAGCGAGTATTTAGAATCAGGAATGCGATCCTGAGTAGGTGGTGGAGGCAGATTCAATCTAAACAGAATTGGAGAAGCACCTGAAGAGGAAAAAATGCAGAACTACTGAGAAAGGGCAGAGCAGTGGCACTAGCTGAGGTGCACTTGAAGGGAGACAACAAAAACTCTATGGGTCGAATGGCCTCCTTCTGTGCTGTAGTTATGTTATGAAACCATAATCCGATGGTTGGCTCGCTTCAAAATAGAGACAGACTGTAGAAATGCAAATATTGAGGAGTTTCTGCTTCAGCATCAGCTGGACTGTTGTGTCACTTTCGTGGGACCATACTATTGCAAGGAATTCATGGCCTGGAAGACCGTGCAGAGGATTGCATTGCATGCTGCGAGGTATAAGTACTTCATTAGAACATTAGAACATTAGAACATTACAGCGCAGTACAGGCCCTTCGGCCCTCGTTCTTGCGCCGACCTGTGAAAACATCTGACCTACACTATTCCATTTTCATGCATATGTCTATCCAATGACCACTTAAATGCCTTCATCTACGTAGGAAGACCAGAAAACTCGTTCTGTGCTCCTTAGAGCTGAGAAGGTTAAGGGAATAAGTAGTAGAACTTTTCAGAATATGGGTGCTTTTGATTGTGAATGTACTCGACAGGGCAGACAAAGAAGTTGCTTCCTCTGGCTGTGGAATCTACATCACGAGGGCACTGTCTCAGGAAAAGAGGCCTATCATTCAGAATTGAGATGGGGAGGTATTTCTTCACTCAAACATTTGTGCATTTTTGGAATGCTCTACCCCAGTATAAAGTAGTTTCTCCATCGTTGAATATATTTAAGGCTGGGATATACATTTTTTTGGTCTCTCAGGGAAGCAATGGACACCGGAGCGGGGGGAAGGTGAAGGTGAATCGAGGATCATCTATGATCATTTTGAATGGTGCAGCATCCTCCAGGGGTCGTATGGTCTGCTTCTTCTCCTTTTCCTAATGAATGTCTGTTCTTGTGACTGTATAAATATGAAGATACTATTTCCAATGACCAGAGATCAGTAACCAGAGGACACTGACTGATGGTACTTGCAAACGAGAAGGGAGATTGCACATCCACGAACAGAATATTTTATGTGAGCTATTAACATTTGGATTGTCCTGTGTGGAAGGGAGGTAGAAGCAGGTTCAATGGTAACTTTGAAAAAGGAACTGGATGCACACATGACATTCACAGGGCTATGGTGAAAGGGGAAGAGAGTCGGACTAATTGGACAGCTCTTGCAAAGGGCTTATACAGTTACATTGGCCAAATGGCCATTTTCTCTGCTCCAACATTCCATTTTTGGAGTTAAACATCATCCACTGACGTGTGGTTTTGTATTTTGAGGAGATGATGCGAGACACTCACCCTACAATCCAACTAAAGTGTGCCTTTATAAAGTTATTTAAAGTAATAACACTGCCCAAGTCGCTTCACAGGGAGATTATAAAACAACGTATGACAGCAAGACATATAGGGAGATATTAGGTCAGGAGACAAAATGTTGGAAAAAGAAGTAGGTTATAAAGAGTGTCTTAATGGATAAAAACGAGGTAGACAGAATTACATTATTTGGCTGCTGACCGTTCCATTTGTGGAGATACAAACTACATATTCGGCTAATCCTCTGAGCCCGGCACTTTTTGTAAAATAAAACAGAAAATGATGGCAATATTCTGAAAGTCAGGCAGCAGCTGTGGAGAGAGAAACAAATTTTATATCTCAGGCCGTTGGCTTTTCATTAGCACTGACATGAGTTGGAGCAGTAAAGGTTTCTAAGCAAATACAGAGCCAGGACAAGGTGAGGTTGGAAATAATGATAGCAACTTTCTTGCATATAACGTCAATACTTTTGCAAAACCTCCCAAGGCCAATGTTATCGAGATGGAAGCAAACGCTTTTAGGTTAGGACTGATATGGGGTCCTGGTCCTGTGGGATAGGAGAACGAACCAACGTGGCAGATGCAGCTGATGAGATCAGAAAGAAAAGTTATCCCAGTGAGAAAGAAAGATTAGTTGGGAAGGTTGCATTACCTTTGGCTAAATAAATAATTTAAGGATATACCAAATTGAAAGAAACACTGTACAAATCTGCAAAGATTAGTGGTAGCTCATCAGATTGGACAGATTTTAAGAATCATCAAAGAGTAACAATATAAACAGAGAGAAAGTACATTGTGAGAGAAAAATGACTGGCAATGTAAAAACAGGTAGAACGATTTTCTACAAGTAAGTAGTAACTGCAGCTACTGTTGGTCATCCAGACGGGGGTCTGGGGAATTGACAATAGAAATAAAGTAATGATGGATGCGTTGAACAGGTGTTTTGTGTCAGCTTTCAGTGGAGAAGACTTAGAAAACACACCGAATATTCTTCAAAGACAAGAGGACAAAGGAAGTGCAGAGCATAGAACAAGCACCATCATCATGGAAAAGCTTCTGGGAAATCTATTAGGCCTAAAGGTTGACAAGACCCTGGGACCAGGTGGCCTGCCTCCTGTTGTCTTAAAATAATTTTCTGCGAGAATATCAAGGCCTCGTTTATAAGCTTCCAAATTTCATGGAAGGATCCCAGCGGACTGAAAAATAGCAAATGCAGCTCCTTTATTCAATATAGGATGGAGACAGAAAACAGGAAACGAGAGGTCAGTTAGACTAACATCTGTCATCGAGAAATTACTCGGATCCGTTATTAAGCAGGTTACAGCAGATACGTAGACAATCACAATGAGATCAGACCTGGGCGTCAGAGCTTTGTGAAAGGGAAATCATGTTTACCTAATTTGTTGGAATTCTTCGGGAAAGGAACCAGCAAGATGGAACAAGGGAAACCTGTTGATATGATGTGCTTAGATTTCCAAAATGCATTTGATAAGGTGTCTTATCAAACTTTACCACACAATATAGGAGTACATGGTGTAGGGATTAAAATATTATTATTGATAAAGGACTAGTTCGCTAACAGGAAGCAGAGAGAAGGGACAAATTGATTTTCTTCCGGGTTGACAAGCTGTTACTACTGGGTTTCCCACAGTGATCAATGCGGTGCCCACAACTATTTGCAATTTATATCAATGACTTGGATTAAGGGATCAAATGTTTGGTCCCTACATTTGCCAATGGCGTCAAGATAGGAACAAAAATACTTTGCAGACAGAAGTATGGATCGGTAGAAAGAGTGGTCAAAAGTTTGATAGATGGAGTATAATGTGGGAAAATGTGAACATGTCCATTAGCAGGAAGAATTGAAAACCTATGTCCTATTTGAATGGAGAGAGATTTCAGAACTCGGGAGTACACAGAGATCTGGGTGTTTTGGTGCATGAATGAACAAAGGTTATTATGTAGGTACAGCAAGTGATTAAGAAAGCAAATGGAAGGTTGGCGTTTATTGCAAGGGCAAACGAATATCAAAGTATGTAAGTTTTACTGCAGCTATACAGCACGTTGGCGAGACCACATCCAGAGTACTGTGCATAGTATCGGCCTCTTTATTTGAAAAATGTTTTAATTTCGTTAGAAGCAATTCAGAGAAGGCTCACTCGACTAATTCCGGGGATTATGGGCTTATCTTTTGAATAAAGGTTGAACTGTTTGGACCTAAACCCATTTGAGTTTCAAAGAATAAGAGGTGATCTAGTTGAAATAAATAAGATCCTGAGGGGGGTTTATCGTCCGGATACCGGGAGGATGTATCCTCTTGTGGGGGAGACTAGAGCTGTGGGATACAGTTTAAGAATAAGAGGCCTCCCTTTTTAAACGGATCGAGGAGAATCTGTTCTCAAATTTCTGTTAGTTTGTGGAAATTTCCTCCTAGAAAGCAGTGCGAGCTGCATCATTGAATTTATTCAAGGCTGAGTTAGATAGAGATGAAGAGGGTGAAACAAGGCGAGATGCTCAAGGGGGGAGCCGATTCCAGGAGCAGATGGGGAAACCAAGATGAGATTTGGTGATCAGGGGCCACACTTCCGCCATGGAATTCTAGGTGGGACAGGTAGCAAGTAGGTTTTGCCCTTCCTTGTTAAGAGGAAATGTATCATTGCACATGTACAAGATTTTAGTCAAGGCCTTGACGTAGATGCAATCATCCAGAATCAACGTGTAGAAGAATCGAACCTTGTTAACAATTGCTAGGACTTTTTGGAGGGATGAACAGAGATGGACGATGAAAGCCTACCAACTGAAAGTGTCCACATCGACAACTTTTAGAGGGTTTAGTGGGATGGGAATGATATTGGTAAGATTATCCCCGGGGGTGAAGTCGCTGAATGAGTGGAGCGGCGGTTGGGGATGTCAAGAGTATCGCAGACCGACCTGTCGGCGTATCCAAGAGAGAGGCAAGCCTGGAATGCCAGCAGGGGAATAAGAAGATCAGGGACTGATGAAGGATTGGAGTGAAGATTTGGGAGGGCAGAGTACCAGAGAGGGGAGGAATAATATGAGGCATATGGCATGGGAGGGGGACCATAAAAGAAGAAAAGTGGGAAATCGAAGCAATGCACTCTATTCCAGAACGGGAAAATCTGTGATTGCATGGCGGGCAGGAGTTATCAAAAGATAGAAGGGATGATAATGCAAGCAATATGCATGGTAATGGGACATGGAAATAAGCAAATGATCAGCACAATGAAGATACAAATGGCAAGAACAGAACAATTACCTGAAACGTTTCCGAACAAATGGGACCTGTGGTTCTGTCCATAGTTGTTAAATTCGGCATTTAGGTCGATGGTACTAAATTACCGAAAGACAATGCATGGTACTCCTGTGATATCTTCTATCTCATTGGTCTAGATTCCTGCCATCGAACCTTTGAATAAAGGTTGATGTTCAGTTTGTCTGTGAAATCGCAGGTGAGAATAAAAGTCTACAATTTGAAAACTCGTAAATACCCTTCATCCCATCTTCTGTGGTTATGATTGTCGATAGAAAACCCTTTTGAAAAGAAATGGTCTGGTCATAAGCTGTGCACATGTTGACGCGAGGTTGCATACAATTTACAGCAATGAAAGAGGTCAGTAAGCCCATCTAGCCCATGCGAATGAGCATACCATACGTGAGCCTCATCACATCTCTCTTTGTCTCACACCATCAACATATTCTTCCAATGTTTTCTCCACCATGTTGTTACGACTGAGGCTGGACGAGTTCACTGTCTTTCTCTAGTCCCACTCCTCCATGGGTCGCAAAATGTATTTCAGTGTTTATCCAGTTACCAAAACAACGAATTATATCCTCTTCTTTTATTTAAGAATAAAATCCACCAACCAGGTTTCTACAATAAGCAACAAAATTATTAATTTGTTATAAAACACCACTTGGTCAATCAAGATGAAAAGCAGTAACACACTGATTGAAATATGAAAGTTCCTTTCCAATAATAGCGCAACACACACATACACAATAAAGGCAATAAAATAATTTGGCCAAGTACTTGTTAATTGTCGAAGGAATATGAGAAAATGTGAAATGATAACAGTTGTCTGTTTTCTGGCGTCCCACAAATGTGTTGACGGCTGTCACTGGGACCTTTCGCAGCATTTCCCGACAGGCGACATGGAAGATTAATTTGGAATGCCTTCCATAAGAAATGCAACATCAGGAGTTTCAGTTATCACACTGGATTCCAAGGGTTTCTCGGAGAACGGTAGAAAAGATCAGATGGCATCCTTTTTCTTGGCAGGCTGACCTGCAACTGACTCACAAAAATATCCACAGCCCAACAGAAAGCTTTTTTAAATTCATTCATGGGATGTGGACGACACTGGCCAGGCCAGCATTTATTGCCCATCCCTAATTGCCCTTGAAAAGGTGGTGGTGAGCTGCCTTCTTGAACCGCTGCAGTCCATTTGAGGTTGGTATACCCACAGTGCTGTTCGGAAGGCAGTTTCAGGATTTTGACGCAGCGGCAGTGAAGGAACGGCGATATAGTTCCAAGTCAAGATGGTGTGTGACTTGGAGGGGAAATTGCAGGTGGTGGTGTTCCCAGGTATTTGCTGCCTTTATCCTTCTAGTTGGCAGAGGTCGCGGGTTTGGAAGGTGCTGTCGAAGGAGCCTTGTTGCATTGCTGCAGTGTATCTTGTAGATGGTACACACTGCTGCCACTGTGCGTCGGTGGTGGAGGGAGTGAACGTTTGTAGATGGGGTGCCAATCAAGCAGGCTGCTTTGTCCTTGATGGTGTCGAGCTTCTTGAGTGTTGTTCGAGCTGCACCCATCCAGGCAAGTGGAGAGTATTCCATCACACTCCTGACTTATGCCTTGGAGATGGTGGACAGGTTTTGGGGAGTCAGGGGGTGAGTTACTTGCCTCAGGATTCCTAGCCTCTGGCGTGCTCTTGTAGCCACGGTATTTATATGGCTACTCCAGTTCATTTTCTGGTCAATGGTAGCCCCTAGGATGTTGATAGTGGGGGATTCAGCAATGGTAATGCTGTTGAATGTCAAGGGGAGATGGTTAGATTCTCTTTTGTTGGAGGTGGGTCATTGCCTGGCACTTGTGTGGCGCGAAGGTTACTTGCCACTTATCAGCCCAAGCCTGGATATTGTCCAGGTCTTGCTGCATTTCAACACGGACTGCTTCAGTATCTGAGGAGTGACGAATGGTGCTGAACATTGTGTAATCATCAGCGAACATCCCGACTTCTGACCTTATGATTGAAGGAAGGTCATTGATGAAGCAGCTGAAGATGTTTGGGCCCAGGACATTACCCTGAGGAACTCCAGCAGTGATGTCCTGGAGCTCGGATGACTGAACTCCAACAACCACGATCATCTTCCTTTGCGCTAGGTATGACTCCAGCCAGCGGAGGGCTTTCTCCCTTATTCCCATTGACCTCACTTTTGCTAGGGCTCCTTGATGCCATACTCGGTGAAATGTTGCCTTGATGTCAAGGACAGCCACTCTCACCTCACGTCTTCATTTCAGCACTTTTGACCATGTTTGAACCAAGGCTGTAATGAGGTCACGAGCTGAGAACCTTGGCAGAACCCAAACTGAGCATCACTGAGCAGGTTATTGAGAAGCAGGTGCCGCTTTATGGCACTGTTGATGACATCTTCCATCACTTTACTGATGATTGAGAGTAGGCTGATGGGGCGGTAATTGGCCGGGTTGGACTGCTTTTTGTGTACAGGATATACCTGGGCAATTTTCCACATTGCAGGGTAGATGCCAGTGTTGTAGCTGTACTTGAACAGCTAGGCTAGGGGCGCGGCAAGTTCTGGAGCTCAGGTCTTCAGTACGTTTGGCGGAATATTGTCAGGGCCACAGATTTGCAGTATCCAGTGCCTTAAGTCGTTGCTTGATAACACGCGGAGTAAATCGAATTGGCTGAAGTCTGGCATCTGTGATGCTCTGGACTTCAGGAGACGGCAGAGATGGATCATCAACTCGGCACTTCTGGCTGAAGATTGTTGCAACTGCTTCAGCCTTATCTTTTGCACTGATGTGCTGGGCTCCCCCATCATTGAAGATGGGGATATTTGTGGAGCCACCTCCTCCAGTTCGTTGTTTAATTGTCCACCACCATTCATGGATGGATGTGTCTGGACTGCAGAGATTCGATCTGATCCGTTGGTTATGGGATCACTTAGCTCTCTCTATCGCATGCTGCTTGCGCAGTTTGGCACGCAGATAGTCCAGTGTTGTAGCTTCACCAGGTTGACACCTCATTTTGAGGTATGCCTGGTGCTGCTCCTGGCATGCCCACCTGCACTCTTCATTGAACCAGGGTTGGTCTCCTGGCTTGATGGTAATGGTAGAGTGGGGGATATGCCTGGCCATGAGGTTGCAGATTGGGGTTGAGTAAAATTCTGTTGCTGTTGAAGGCCCACAGAGCCTCATGGATGCCCAGTTTTTCTTGATAGGTCTGTTCGAAATCTATCCCATTTAGCACGGTGATAGTGCCACACAGCAGGACGGACGTTATGCTCAATGTAAAGGCGGGACTTTGTCTCCACAGGGTCAGTGCGGTGGCCACTCCTACCAATGCAGTCATGGACAGAAGCATCTGCAGCAGGCAGATTGGTGAGGACGAGGTCAAGTATGTTTTCCCCTGGTGTTGGTTCCCCCACCACCTGCCGTAGACCCAGTCTCGCAGCTATGTCCTTTCGGACTCGGCCAGCAGTGGTGCTGCCGAGCCACTCTTACTGATGGACATTGAAGTCCCCCACCCAGAGTACATTTTATGCCCTTGCCACCCTCAGTGCTTCCTCCAAGTGGTGTTCAACATGGTGGAGTACTGAGTCATCAGCTGAGGGAGGGCGGTAGTTGGGATTCAGTTGGACGTCACCATGCCCATGTTTGACCTCATGACATGAGACTTCATGCTGTCCGGAGTCGATGTTGAGGGCTCTCAGGGCAACTCCCTCCCTACTGTACAACACTGTCCCGCCACCTCTGGTGAGTCTGTCCTGCCGGTTGGACATGGCATACCCGAGGATGGTGATGGCGGTTTCTGGGACATTGTCTGCAAGGTATGATTCGTGAGTATGATTATGTCAGGCTGTTGCTTCAATAGTCTGTGGGAGACAGTTCTCCCAACTTTGGCACAAGCCCCCAGATGTTAGTAAGGAGGACTTTATAGGGTCAACAGGGCTGTTCAGTTTTAGTTTAGTTTAGCGATACAGCACTGAAACAGGCCCTTCGGCCCACCGAGTCTGTGCCGACCAACAAGCACCCATTTATACTAATCCTACACTAATTCCATATTCCTACCACATCCCCACCTGTCCCTATATTTCTCTACCACCTACCTATACTAGGGGCAATTTATAATGGCCAATTTACCTCCCAACCTGCAAGTCTTTGGGCTTGTGGAGAACACCCACGCAGTCACAGGGAGAACTTGCAAACTCCACACCGGCAGTACCCAGCATTGAACCCGGGTCGCTGGAGCTGTGAGGATGCGGTGCTATCCACTGCACCACTGTGCCACCCGGTAGGCTGGGTTTGCCGTTGTCGATGCCCGGTGGTCCTTCCGGTTTCATTCCTTTTTATTGACTTTGTAGCGGTGAGCTACAACTGAGTGGCTTGCTAGGCCATTTCAGGAGGCATGGAAGAGTTAACCATGTTGCAGTGGTTCTGGAGTCACATGTAGGCCAGACCAGGTAAGGATAGTAGATTTCCTTCCTTCAAGGATATTAGTGAAGCAGATGGGTTTTTACAACAATCTACAGTGGTTTCATGGCCATCATTAGACTAGATTCTAATTCCAGATTAATTGCATTCAAATTCCACCTTCTGCTGTGGTGGGATTCGAACCCATGCCCCCAGAGAAATACCCTGGGTCTTTGGGTTACTAGTCCAGTGATAACACCATTTCGCCACCGCCTTCCCAAAATTTCCTGACCATCATGAATCTTCGCATGTCATTTATCTGGGAACAACTCCTCGAGTCATCACGGCTCTTGTTGTTTATTTAGCTAAAGGCATGTGACATCCAGTAAAGGTTAGGTTTTACACAAAAACTCAAAACCTCCAAATGAAATTTCCTTTAAAAAAAATTTCATAGCAATGTGATTATCTATTTTCCTGTTAAATATATCCCTGCTCTCTTCTCCTGGAAGCTTAAATTATCAATTACATTCAATAAGTTCAGCGACCAATTACAAACACTTGGGGACCATTCACACAGTACACAGTTCTGAGTAGAGATTTTTGAAAATGACAATCAAAGTCATTGTCTGTACATGTAGCCAATGTCCAGAGATTTGTTTAATGAGGCTGTTTATGCAGCTCAGTCACAGCGTGCAGGTGACCACTTGTTTTTGAAGATATTCCAAAGCAATTTTTAAGTGTTTTGAAATTGCCCTGAAAATAGGTTTAGTTGCATAATGGAGACTTGGGGAGAAAGATGATTAATTTTGTTTGTTTAACTGAATGTAACTAATGTGGTGCACTTCAACTAAGTATCTCAGCGTCTGTCGCTCACTGGTATAAGTTGGGTCTCATTTGACTGAGTTGACAATTTTCAGTCACAGTCTCACAGACAGCGTTCTATGACATGGATCATGGATTATCCATTCATCTTTAAATTTGAACGCATCTACTATCCTGTTCTTGCAGCCGTTGGTATAACAGGTAAGGCAATAAAACTGGTCAAAGTATAAAGCAGTGTAACTGCTTCTGTTCTTGTTCCTTGTCCTCGACTGTAACATGTTAGTATTAATAAATTTGGACATAAGAAAGAGATGGAGACTGTCAGAAAGACAGATGGAAAGAAAACAAAGAAAACAGAGAATACGCAAACAATGTAATGTGTTTTGACTTATGTGATATAATCGCCTATTCCATTGTATCAATATATTTAGCATTATTTGTTCTCTGCTTAATACGATTTCTCAATTAAAATTACCAACTTTTTTGAAACTTCAACCGCAGAAATAATGGTGAGTGATATCCCACTACTGTATCTGGGAAAATTCCATATTTCCAATAGCTGCTGGCAACAGATGTCAGCAGTCATCCCGTGCAAAATTGCACCTTTGTTTCCGTTGAGGTTTCAACTTGTTTTCTTGTATTGTCAGAAATATCAGGTTAATACGGAAGGAAAAGCAAAGCATTTTCACCTGAAATTTGATAATTTTAGTCCAGAACGTTGTCTATGAGCTCTTCACAAGAATCAGGATTCCAGAGAAAGATAGCTCTGCACTGCTTCTACTGAAAGGGTCCTGCTCATACATTGATTAAAAAAAGTATTTTCCCTTGTTGAAATAGACTACATACTCAATATCAATGATGAAATAAAACCAGAAAAAAAATGGCAATACTCACCAAGTCTGGTAGCTTCTGCAGCGAGGGAAACAGGGGTAACGTTTCATGTCGTTAACCTTTTATCAGTAACTTTCACTCTGCCGGAGATCTGAGAGAAGTTGTCAGGGCCAGTCATTTCCTCGTCGGCTCTCTGTTGGTGAGGGTGCTGTTCAAAAGGCACCTCTGTAGGAAATCAATTAGTTATTATGTAGCGTTGTATGCACAATTATTTTCCGTCCTGCAACCAGTAACTTGACTGTTTAAACTTCATTGGATGGCAGAGAAATGTGACAGTTTTCCAGAATAAGTAATAGTCTTTTAAAACTATGTTTGGACGCAGAACAAATGGCGTCTACACTGATCATTAAATGCTGGAGAAATACCACAGGGCAAGGCTTTGCAATTGATTATTTGGTCATATCGAAAGAGATGTATTTTTGTTAAATGTAAATACTGCATGTGAAAATTTCAATCTAAATGAAGCAGGCCGAAAATTATATCAATGGAATTCATAGGTGATGGACACTGTGGGTTCAATACTCGCCAATTCACGATTTCCCCAGTGCTTGGGAATTAAATGACAGGGATAACCCCCGTCGGAGTATTTTTGAACTTAACTTCCTACAGAGCTGGGGAAAAGGGCACCATCAATTGAAGCTGGGAGAGAGAGAGGGTTAGAGACAGAGAGAGAGGGGGAGAGAGAGAGAGGGAGCGAGAGAGAGAAAGAGAGGGAGCGAGAGATAGAGAGAAGGAACAAAACGGATTATGGAAATGGATTTAGTTGGTTGTAGAAATGGATAAAGAGATGCATATGAGCTGGTATTTTGTAAGAATGCCACTTGATTGAATCTTTCCCTTTGGCTGGTTTTTCCGTTATTTGATTCCCTAGCTCCACTGAAGATTTATCTCTCTCCAACCCACCAGACTGACCATAAATTCCCTAGATCGCTGATGGATTTATTTTGCCATGATTCTCCCTCCACTGCCTGTCTCTCCATTGCAGAGTTGCCTGAAAGTACAGGGTAGTTATTAGTATTGGTTGACCGGGAAAGAGTAGATTGGAAAGGTGGGAAAATTAAAGAGTAAAGAGGACATGAGAGTAGGGCTGGTAAGTGTGATTTCGTTGCTTTGTTTCCCGTTTTCTTGCACCCTTTGAATTCATTATTGATCGTATTGCAGTCTCTTGCCTTCATTACACATTCCATTTTACATCTTGTTTATCTTTAGTCCACATCAATGTCCAGTCAGCAACAGCACCTTGTGCTAATATAGCGCCTTTGAAGGAATAAAACATTCCTCGGCCCTTCACAGGAGCATTATAGAGAAAAGAAAATGTCACTCCGAGCCACATAAGGAAATAATGGCATGCTTTAAGAAATATCATAAAGGAGAAAAGCGAGTTCGAGAGGTGAATAGATGTCGAAGGGATTTTCAGAGCTCAGAATCCAGGCAGTGAATTCTCGGTCGCCAATTGTGGAGCAATTAATATCAAGGATGAACAAGTGGCCA
Organism: Heterodontus francisci; assembly: GCF_036365525.1. Lineage (NCBI taxonomy): Eukaryota > Metazoa > Chordata > Chondrichthyes > Heterodontiformes > Heterodontidae > Heterodontus > Heterodontus francisci. Next base: position 42,710,254 of record NC_090391.1, read on the forward strand.
GGATTAGAGGAGACTAGAAATCTGCAAAGATTTTCGATCTGGTGGAGGCTACAGAGTTAGGAGGGGTGAGGCAATCGGCGGAATTTAAAACAAGGCTCAGAATTTTACAATAGAGGCGTTGTTTGGCAGGCAGCCAATCTAGGTCAGTGAGCACAAGGGTGATAGGGAAGCGGGAATTAGTGCGAGTAAAGCCACCTGCAGCAGGGTTTTGAATGACTTCAAGTTTACAGAAGAAAGAATATAGGAAGCCAATCAGGAGTGTATTGGAATATTCAGTCTGGAGGAAACAATAGAATGGATGAGGGTTTCAGCAGCAGATGAGTTGAGGCAGTGGTCGAGTTGGACAATGGACAGAGGTTGAAATAGGTAGCCTTAGTGATGGCGCAGATATGTGGTTGGCTCCTCATCAGGTATAACATTGACGTTGTGAACAGTCTTGTTCAATGTCTGACAGTTGTCAGGGAGTGGCTTGGAATTAATGGCTCGGGAACAGAGATGTTCCGGGCAGAAGGCAATGGTTTCACACTTCCTAATATTTAACTGGAGGAAATGTTGTTCATCATGGATGTCAGACAAGCAGTGTGATAACATAGAGGCGTGAAGGAGTTGACAGACGTGTTAGTGATATAAAGCTTGGTGTTGTCAACAGAAATGTGGAAAATGATGCAGCATTTTCGGATGATGACGCCAAGGAATAGCATGGCAATGAGAAATGGGAGCGTGTAAAAGATAGATCATTGAGGGACACCAGAGGTAACTGTGCTGGAGCAGGAAGAGTACACTTTGCAGGTAATTATTTGGCGGTAATCGGAAGGGTAAGAATGAGACCCGGTGAGAGAAGTCCCATCCATCGGGATTCTCATATTAAACTTGTCTTGTTCTGTTCCTCCTTCATGTAATTTTTTTTCTGAAGCAACTCACGTTATTGTTGCTTTATCAGAATCTTCTACATCCTCACATTTTTCCACAATCTTTTATTTATCTCAGTTTCTGTACAATTCAGTTCATTATAATTTGCCACAATGCAACCCCGGATCAGTTTTGTGTACAGAACTAATCACAATTAACAAAGGCAACATCAACCCTGAAATTAGTGCCAAGGGCTGGGGACTGCGACTGATCTTGGCATGGTGTAATGATAGTTCTCTTTTCTCTCTCTTACAGTCAACTTGCTCGCGATTGTGATCCTGTCCCGTGGAAAGTGTAGTCTCTCCAAATGTGTCACTCATTACTTGGTGGCCATGGCAGTGGCGGATCTAATGGTGGTGATCATTGAAGTCATATTGAAGCGAATTAACAATATTTACTTGCCAATAAATTTATTGTTCATCACTCCCATATGCACCATAAAACTAGTCACGAAAATGGCAGCACTGCACTGCTCCGTCTGGTTCACGGTTGCTTTCACCTTTGATCGCTTTGTAGCTATTTGTTGTCCGAATCTCAAACAAAGGCATTGTACCCAAAGAACGTCGAACGTGGTTTTAGCGACCGTGTGCGTGCTCAGCTGCCTGAGAACCATCCCCTTATATTTCTTGTATGAACCTCAACTTTTAATTAACAACATTCCATACTTAGGCATTGAAACCCCTGCCTATTACACTTCTCCCTTATGGGCCGCATTTTAACACCTTTAATGCCGATCTTTTTGATCTTTTTGTTAAATGCTCTCACTGTGAAACATGTTATAAAGTCCAATATAGTCCGCAGGGCGCTCCTCAGCAGCATCAATAACCAAAATGATCCAGAGAGCAAGAACCGGAAGAGGTCAATGATCTTGCTCTTTACTATATCTGGTAATTTCATTCTTCTCTGGATGACATATGTTGTGCATTCCCTAAGGTGGCGAGTGAAAAACTACAATTATACAGACAGATACTACAGTAACCCAATATACATCAACCAGCAAACGGGATACATGCTGCAGCTTCTCAGTTCTTGCACCAACACGTGTATCTATGGGCTGACACAGGAAAAATTCAGAGAAGAGCTGAAGAATGGAGTGAAATACTTGATTACACTGAATGGGAGATTATGCAAATAGCAAGCAATTGACAGCAAGATGCATCAAGCTGTGTAGATTGCAATCCATACCCTTCCTCTGCACCATACCACAAGGCTGGCAGGTCATGGCAGTTAACAGGCTGACTCTCTTAAGAGAGAGAACTGGCCAATAAACTACCAAGCCAGCAGAATGCAACTGCATTGGGGATGCCGCCTGCAGTGCATATACAACAGCAAGAATAAACATTGGTATCTGAATTACAACAGAACCAATATTGCTAACTCGGAACAGAGGGTGAAAAACTGGGAAAACATCTGGTCACTGTAAAGCATGTAACAATAATTCTACGCCATCTTGTAAATGTAAAATGTTCAAATATACTGCACACTGGACCACATCAGATAAATATGAAGTAATATTGCAGAGTGGATCGTGCCTTTTAAATGTGAACCATTAATAATAATGCACTCTTGGACCACATCGACTAAATGGGGAGTGTCTCCTAATAATGTGCGCTGCACCACAGCTGGCAAATGTGGAGTGTTCAATGCTAATGCACACTGATCGCATCTGATAAAAATGAAGCAGTTAATAATAATGGACACGGGATCACATCTGGTAAATGTGAGTCATTGAATAATAATGTTCACAGGATCACATCTGGTAAGTGTGAAACACTGAATAATAAAGCACACTGGACCCACATCTGATAAATGTGAAGCAATAGTAATAATAAACACTGGACCCACATCTGGTAAATGTGAAGCAATAGTAATAATAAACACTGGACCACATCTGGTAAATGTGAAGCAACAGTTAAAAGAGCACTGGACCACATCTGGTAAATGTGAGGCAACAGTAATGATAAACACTGAACCACATCTGGTAAATGTTAATCAACAGCAATAACAAACAATGGACCACATCTGGTAAATGTGAAGCAACAGTAGTAATAATCACTGGACCATATCTGGTAAATGTGAAACAACAGTAATAATAAACACTGGACCACATCTGGTAAATGTGAGCCATTAAACATATAGTACAGTCGACCACATCTGATAAATGTGAGCTGTTCAATAATGCTGAACACTGCATTCAATAATCTTGTAAACTGGAACCTGTGAGATGTTTAGTAATTATAATTATTTCTGGGGATGTGGACACTGCTGGCAAGAATAGCATTTTTTGCCCGCCCGAATGGCTTGCTAGGCCAGTTAGTTAAGAGCCAATCACATTTCTTTGGGTCTCGACTCATAGAGTAATACAGTGCAGAAACAGGCCCCTCGGCCCATCGTGTCCACGCCAGCCATCCAGCACCTAACTATTCTAATCCCATTTTCCTGCACTTGGCACATAGCCTTGTATGCTATGGCATTTCAAGCTCTTATATGTAGAGCAGACCAGGTAAGGACAGCAAACTCTTTCCCTAAAGGATATTATTGAACCAGATGGGCTTTTGCAACAATCACTGACAGTTTTTTCTCCTACATGATTAAGAATAGCATTTAATTGCACGATTTTACTAATGAGCTGAAATCACATTCCAGCCACTGACATGATGGGGTTTGAACATCTGTCCTCAGGGAATTCGATTAGGTCTTTACAGCACTAGTTCAGTGACGTTGCCACCATGTCACCACATCCTATATGCACCGGGCCTAATGCGGCAAATTTGAAACTGTTAATGATATTGGATCATACCTGATAAGTATTAAGTCTTCAAACATAATGCACACTGGACCACAACTGTAAATGTGAAACATTTAATCACAATACACACTGACTCTCAACTGTTAAATGTGGATAATGTAACAGTAACACAAACTGGACCACATCTGGTAAATCTTAATCTTTTAATAATAATGAAAACTTAAGCATATCTCTTAAATGCGAAGCATTTATCAATTATACACATTGGAACACATCTTATAAAGGTGATTCATTTCACATTGAGGCACACTAGATAACATCTGGGAAATGTGAAGTGTTTAATAATAATTCGCAATGGAACACATCTGGTAAATGTAAAATATTTAATAATAATGCAAATTGAAGCACATCTGGTAAATGTGAACTATTTAGCATTAAGCCACATTGGACAACATCTGGTAAATATGAAACATATAATACTGATCAATCAACATTAAGGTGCACTGGACACCGTCTCGGAAATGTGAAGCATTTAATAATATTGCACACTGGACCACATACAGTAAATGTGAAGCATTTAACTCTAATGCACGCTGGATCTCAAATGGTAAATGACCATTATTTAATAGTAATACAAACCGGACCACACCTGGTAAATCTGAATCTTGTAACAATAATGCACACTGGAACACATCTTGCAAACTTGAATCAGTTAACATTAAGGCCACTGGACAACATCTGGTAAATGTGAATCATTTAATATTAAGGCACACTGGACCACATCTAGTAAATGTGAAGCATTTGATAATAATGCACAATGGATCTCAACTGGTAAATGAGTATCATTTAATAGTAATACAAACTAGAGAACATCTGGTAAATCTGAATCTTTTCATAACAATGCACACTTGAGAAGATCTGGTAAATGTAAATAATTTAACATTAAGGCATACTGGACCACATCTTGTAAATGTGATTCATTAAACATTATGGCACAGTGGACGAAATCTAGTAAATGTGAAGCATTTGATAATAATGCACAATGGATTTCAACTGGTAAATGAGCATCATTTAATAGTAAGATAAACTATACCACATCTGGTAAAGCTGCAACTTTTCATAACAATGCACACTTGAGAAGATCTGGTAGATGTGAATCATTTAAAAGTAATGGAAAATGGGATACATGTTGTAAATGAGAATAACTTAACATTAAGGCACGCGAGACAACATTTGGGAAATGTAAACCATTTAAGAATAATGCAAACTGGGTTACATCTGGTAAATTTGAAGCATTTGATAATAAAACAAACTGGATGACACCTGGTACATCAGTATCATTTAATAGCAATACAAACTGGAACACATTTGGCAAATCTGAATCTTTTCATAATCATGCACACTTGAGCATATCTGCTAAATGCAAATCATTGAATTGTTATGCACACTGGAACACATCTTGTAAACGTGATGCATTAAACATTAAGACACACTAGATATCATCTGAGAAATGTGAAGCATTTAATAATAATTTACATTGGAACATATTTGATAAATGTGATGTATTTAATAATAGTGCACACTGGAACACATCTTGCAAACGTGATTCATTTAACATTAAAACACACTAGATAATATCTGCAAAATGTGGAGTATTTAATATTAATTTACACTGGAACACATCTTGTAAAGGTGATTCATTTCACATTCAGGCACACTAGATAACATCTGGGAAATGTGAAGTGTTTAATAATAATTCGCACTGGAACACATCTGGTAAATGTAAAATATGTAATAATAATGCACATTGAAGCACATCTGGTAAATGTGAACTATTTAGCATTCAGCCACACTGGACAACATCTGGTAAATATGAAACATATAATACTAATCATTCAACATTAAGGTGTACTGGACAACGTCTCGGAAATGTGAAGCATTTAATAATATTGCACACTGGACCACATACAGTAAATGTGAAGCATTTAACTCTAATGCACGCTGGATCTCAAATGGTAAATTACCATTATTTAATAGTAATACAAACCGGACCACATCTGGTAAATCTGAATCTTGTAATAATAATGCACACTGGAACACATCTTGCAAACTTGAATCAGTTAACATTAAGGCCACTGCACAACATCTGGTAAATGTGAATCATTTAATATTAAGGCACACTGGACCACATCTAGTAAATGTGAAGCATTTGATAATAATGCACAATGGATCTCAACTGGTAAATGAGTATCATTTAATAGTAATACAAACTAGAGAACATCTGGTAAATCTGAATCTTTTCATAACAATGCACACTTGAGAAGATTTGGTAAATGTGAATCATTTAACATTAAGGCATACTGGACCACATCTAGTAAATGTGTATCATTTAACATTAAGGCACAGTGGACCACATTGAGTAAATGTGAAGCATTTGATAATAATGCACAATGAATTTCAACTGGTAAATGAGCATCATTGAATAGTAAGATAAACTATACCACATCTGGTAAAGCTGAAACTTTTCATAACAATGCACACTTGAGCAGATCTGGTAGATGTGATTCATTTAAAAGTAATGGAAACTGGGACACATCTTGTAAATGAGGAACACTTAACATTAAGGCACACGAGACAACATTTGGGAAATGTAAACCATTTACTAATAATGCAAACTGGATTACATCTGGTAAATGTGAAGCATTTGATAATAAAACAAACTGGATGACACCTGGTAAATCAGTATCATTTAATAGTAATACAAACTGGAACACATTTGGCAAATCTGAATTTTTTCATAATCATGCACACTTGAGCATATCTGCTAAATGCAAATCATTGAATTGTTATGCACACTGGAACACATCTTGTAAACGTGATTCATTAAACATTAAGACACACTAGATAACATCTGAGAAATGTGAAGCATTTAATAATAATTTACACTGGAACACATCTGATAAATGTGATGTATTTATTAATAGTGCACACTGGAACACACCTTGTAAATGTGATTAATTTAACATTAAAACACAGTAGCTAATATCTGCGAAATGTGAAGCATTTAATATTAATTTACACTGGAACACATCTGATAAATATGATGTATTTAATAATAGTGCACATTGAAGCACACCTGATAAATGTGAATCATTTAGCATGAAGGCTCACTGGACCACATCCGGTAAACATGAAGCATTTAATACTAATGCACACTGCAGCACATCTGGTAAATGTAAATCATTCGACATTAAGGTCCACTGGACAGCATTTGGGAAATGTGAAGCATTTAATAATAATGTTCAAAGAAGCACATTGGTAAATGCGAACGATTTAAAATTAAGGAATACTGGGCCACGTCTGGTAAACGTGAAGCATTTAATAATAATGCACAATGAAGCACATCTGGTAAATGTGAATCATTCAACATGAAGGCATACTGAACACAACTGGAAAGTGTGAAGCATTTAATATTAATGCACACTGGATCACAACTGGTAAATGAGCATCATTTACTAGTAATACAAACTGGACCACATCTGGTAAATCTGAATATTTTAATGACAATGCACACTGGAACACATCTTGTAAATGTGAGTCAGTTAACATGAAGGCACACTGGACAATATCTGGGAAACGTGAAGCATTTAATAATATTCCAAACTGGATCACATCGGGTAAATATGAATCATGTAATAATAATAATAATGCACAATGGGCCATACCTTTTACTCACACTCATTGCTTTATGTCTTGAAGGCAAACAACAATCCACTGTGTCACTTGTCAACTAATTCCTCATTCTTTGACAGAATTGATTAGTCTATTATAGGGTAATTTATCGAAAGGCTTTTTTTTTCAAAGACCAGATATATTATATTTATCGCATTACCATTTTCTACTCTTTGTGTTACTGCTTAAATAATTCAGTAGGTTTGGTCAAGCAAGATTGTCCCTTTTGAAACCCATGTTGGTTGTTCCTTCCTATACATTTTATTTTCTAGATGTTCTTCTATTCTCTCCAAAAGCAGATGGTCCGTTATGTTTCCTGTCACCGATGTTAAGCAAACTTATCTATAATTGCCTGGGCATTTCTTGCCCCCCCCTTCTTATATATAGGAATTGAATTAAGTGTCCACCAGATCTATGAGGGGGAGGGGGGAAGTGGTGGAGAATTGGAGTGGTAGTGCCCGCCACGGCTGTCAACACCAGAATTCCAGATTCCAATTCTCGCGGAGATAGCGAAGCTCGATGGCGGCACCTTCACAACTCTGTAACAGAAACCGTATATTAAATATGCTAAGTACCTTTTTGTATTTATTATAATGCAATTCATCGCGATGCTATCAACCGGGTCCAATCTTCAGCTCGACGTGCAGCACTCACATGCCTTCACTTACACATTTTTGAAATGCTGCAGCCACTGAGGCGAGAGACCTCGGTGACCTCAAAGTTCTTGTAACTTTCGCCGAGCTGTCCTTCAAATTTGTTGCGAACTCGGATACTGCCTCTAAGTTAAATCACCTGAAGTGAGTGGTGGTTGGAACTCTGCATCTGTGCATCCATAAGGGGGTAAGCGGCCACTCTGCAACTGTATAATATTGGATGCGGAGAAGGGGACGCTGTGTATCTTAGCTCTACATTCGTTTATCAATTTGGAGAGAAAGAAGCAACTCTTCATGTACTTATTGAAAAGGCGGGAAGGGGCCGCTGTGTATCTTTGTCTTGATATGGGGGGAATGGGACAACTCTGCGTTCGTTTGTTGATAAGGCGTATTAAGGGGGCAACTCTGCACCTGCTTATCAATAAGTGGGAGGGTGCACTTCTGCATCTGTCTGTCGATAAGGTGGAGCAGGAGGCAATTGTGCATCTGCTTATCAATAAAGCGCAGCAGGAGTCTACCCTGCATCAGTTTGTCAAAAAGCGGAGCAGGAGGCAATTATGCATCTGTTTATCAATAAAGGAGGCATTTCTGCATCTGCTCATCAATAAAGCAGAGCAGGAGGCAATTCTGCATCTGTTTGTCAATAAAGAGGAACAGTAGGCAATTCTGCATCTGCTCATCAGTAAAGCGGAGCAGGAGGCAATTCTGCATCTGTTTACCGATAAAGAAGAGCAGGAGGCTACTCTTATCTGTATATCGATAGAGCAGAGAAGGAGCCAATTCTGAAATGTTTATCGATAGGACAGGGAAGAGAGCAACTCTGCATTAGTCTATCGATAAGTCAGAGAAGGGAACAATTCTGCAGCTGTGTATCATTGGAGAGGGGTGGCGGTAACTCTGCAAATGGATACACTGTTTGGGGGCACAACTGGGAAACACTGTAGGTTGCTGTTGCCGATGGTCCAGTGCAGGCAAATCAAATGATAGTCCAATGGTCATGTTGGCTCACAATTACTTAAAACTTATGTGGGCAATGTTATGCCATAACGTTGAACACATGTGGAATGCTACTGAAGCAGGAATTAACAGAAATCTCTGTCCAGGTAGGTGTACCTGACCTTTTGAAGGAAGCCAACGTTGTCAGAAGTACAGAGATAGGTACAATTCACCCTGTTTTCCTTGAGCCCTTTGCTGTGATGAGACATCGCCACAAGAGGCAGGCCCAATAGGTAGGTGCGCCCCAGCAGCAGCAGCCTCCCAGACGCGAGCAGCAACAGCCACTAAGTCACGGAGTAGCCCAGATATACCAGAAAGCAAACATTTCAGATCCAGGACTTCACTGCATCAGGACATCAGGACGTTCCTGAGGGTAGTATCCTAAACCCAACCGTTTTCAGCTGCTTGACAATAACCTTCGTTAAATCATAAGGTCAGAGTGGGAATATTCGCTGATGATTGCACAATGTTCAGTCCGTGTAGAAATGCAGCCACACCTGAACAATATCCAGGCTTAGGCTCATAGGTGGCAAGTAACTTTTGTTTCACACAAGTGCCAGGAAATGACCATCTCCAAGAGCAGTGTACCTAACCATTTCCCCTTGGCATTCAATGGCATAACGATCACTGAATACCCCACTCTCAGCATCCTGGGGTTACGATTGACCAGAAACTAAATTGGAGTAGTATATAAATAGTGTGGCGATGAAATAAGGTCAGAGGCTAGTCATCCTGCGGCAAGTAAGTCATTTTCTGACTCCCAAAGCCGGTCTATCAACTACAAGGCACAAGTCAGGAGTGTGCTGGAATGGCTTCCACTTGTCTGGATGGGTGCAGCTCCAACAACACTCAAGAAGCTCGACACCATCCAACAGCCTGCTTGATTGGCATCCTGTGCACATACATCCACTCCTTCCACGACTGGCGCACGGTGGCAGCAGTGTGTGTAAACTACAAAGTACACTGCATAAATGCACCAAGACTCCTTTGGCAGCACCTTCCGTACCCGCGAATAGTACCACCGAGAAGAACAAGGGCAGCCTATGCATGGGAACACTACCACCTGCATTTTCCCCTCCAAGCTACACACCATCCTTACTTGGAACTATATCACTGTTCCTTCACTGTCGCTGGGTCAAGAACCTGGAAATCACTTCCGAACAGCACTGTCGGTGTACCGACCCCACATCAACTGCAGCGGTTCAAGAAGGCAGCTCATCGCTATCTTTGCAAGGGCAATTAGGGATGGGCAATAAATGTTGGTCCAGCCAGCGATGCCCACAACCCAGGAACGAGCAAGAAACTTCCAAGTGTCCAGTTATCTCATCCTTTACAATAGATTCTAACATTTTCGCTAGTACTGATGTTTAACTAACGGGCCAGTAGTTCTCTTTTCTCTCTTGCTTCCTTCTCAAATAGTGGGGTTAGATTTGCTACTTTCCCATATGCAGTAACGCTCCATAATTCTCAGAAGTTTGAAAGAAAGCTACTAAAACATCGATTATGTGTATAGTGATCTAGTTCAATACTCCGTAATGCCTCTCATCTGGTCCTGGGCATTTATCAACTTTCAATCCAATCATTATTTCTAGTACTACCTTTTTATTATTACTAATTACTTTCAGTTCCTCATTTTACTTGTACCTTGGTTCCCTAGCCTGCCTGGCAGATTTTCTTCTTCTTCCACCATGAAGAGAAATGCAATCTAATTGTTTAGTCTCTGCGTTTTTTCCTTCCATTCAACACCACAAGCTCTCCTGTCATGGCTAACAGTTTCCTTTCCACACACCTAAAGAAGATTTTATGTGCCTTATTTATGTGCCTAGCAAGTTGCATTCATAATATTTTTTCTTTCTGGATCAGTTTCTTGGTGCTCCTTTGTTGGACTCTAAATTCCTCTCCATCCTTGGGCTTATCAACCACTTCCTATGACCTAATGCAATCTTGAACTTCTTTTGCTCTTCACGGCTGAATCACCTTTCATGTTTTGTGTGTGTTTTAGACGAATGTATATTTGTTGTTAAACCGTGTAATACTTCTGTAAATACTAGCCATTGCCTGTCAACTGACAAATCCTTTAATGCATTTTCCCAATCCACCATAACTAACTTGCCTCTCATTCGTTCATTGTTTACTTTGTTGAGATTTAAGACCCTAGTTTCACAATGACCTATATCTCTTTCACACATCATGTAGAATTCTAGCATAATGTAGTCACTGTTTCCTATTTGTTCATTTACACCAATGTTATGAATTCGCCCTTCCTCATTAGATAGTACTAAATGTAAAATAGCCCGCTCCCGAGTTGGTCCTTCAACATACTGCTCCAGAAACCCATCTCGCACACACTGCAGGAATTCATCCTCCTCGGCATCAGTGCTGATTAGTTTTACTAAGTGTATATGTAAATTGATCACACCCATTATCACTGTATTAGCCATTTAACATGCACTTCTAATCTCCTGCTTTACACTGTGCCCAACATTAGTACTACGGTTTGGTGGCCTATAAACAACTCTCTCGAATATTTCCTGCCCCTTGCTATTTCTTAGCTCCACCCAAACTGATTCTCCATATTGCTCGTTTGATTTAAGATCCTCGCTAACAATGTACTGAACTCGTCCCTTATTAAAAGGACTACTCGACCTCCTTTCCCTATTTCCTTACCGTTCCTAAATGACTAATATCCTTGAATATTTAATTGCCAGTCTTCGTCACTTTGCAACCCCCGTCTCTGCAAAGGGAATTAAATCATAGTCATTTATCTCTAATTGTACCTTCAAATCATCTAACTCGTTGTTAATGCTGCGTGCATTCAGATTGAATACTCTTAGCTTGATCGTTTTAACGCAGTTCCGCATTCTAATCCTATTTGATGTTTGCCTTTGTTTCGTCTGTCTTCGAATTTTTCTTGCTACTTTTCTCCTTCCTGCTCACAGTTGTGCTTCCCTCCAATCTGAGCTCCCTATCAGGTTCCAATCCCGATCTCTATTTAGTTTTAATGAGTCCTCACTAACACTGGGAATTCTCCCTGCTCCAATGTTAATCCCTGTCCTGATAAGGTGCAATGCTAAATCTTCTGTGGGTCCCAGCTGTCCCAAAACCGGTCCTAACGCCTCAAAACTCCAATGGCCTCCCTATTCCACCTATTCTCCAGCCACAAGTTCAAATCTTAATCCTTGTATTCCTATCCTCACGAGCAAGTGGCTCAAATCCTGAGATTACTGCTTTTAGGACTCTGCTATTTAAACTCTTCCCGAGCTCCTGAAAATCTGCTTTGAAGACCGCATCCCAGTCTCCCTATAAATTGAACAAGCCCATTATTACTGCATTGCTTCTGCTGTCTGCAGCTCCAATTGCCTGATTTATACCATGCCAAACACGGCCACAATGTGGCGACCTATAAATCACTCCCACCAATGTTTGCTGCCACATGCTGCTTTTTAGCTCCACCCAAACTGATTCTACATCTTGCTCCTTAGATCTAAGATCCTCTCTCACGAATGCACTGATCTCCTCCCTTGCTAAAAGCGCGACACCACGTCCTTCTCCACTTCGCCCATTGCTCCCAAATTACGACTATCACTGAATATTTACTTCCCAGCCCTGGTCACACTGTAACCACGTCTTCTGAATGGCAATGAAATCATACCTATTCACCTCTTTTTGTCATTCAAATCATCTACATTATTTCTAATGCTTCGTGCATTCAGATGGAGTTCCCGTAAGTTTGTCTTAACATTATTCCTCATTCCCACCTATTTGAAATGTGCCTTCATGTTGTCTTCTTTCCAATTTCGGTTACTGCTTTTCTACTTCTTCTGACCAGTTTTGCTTCCCTCCTATCTGAGTTTCCTATTAATTTCTCAACCTCTGACAATTTAGTTTCAACTGCTCGTAATAGTATTAGAAAATCTCCCGGGAAGGATGTTAGCTCTGGCCCGGCTAAGGTGCAAAGCATCCACCATGTACAGGTCCCACATACTCCATAACAGATCCCAATGTCTCAGGTATCTGACACCCTCCCTCCGGTCACGTTTTAAATCGCTTATTCCTTCTATTCCTATGCTCGCTAGCACGTGGCACTAGGAGTAATGCCAAGATTACTGCTTTTGATGTTCTACTCTTAATTTCCTTCCTAACTCATTAAATTCTGTTTATAGGACCTCATCTCTCTTCTTTCCTATGCAAATGTTACCAATGTGGACCACGACCTCTGCTTGGTCACCTTCCCCCAGAAGAACGTCCTGCAGCTGCTCTGTGACATTGTTGACCATGGCACCAGGGTGGCAACATACCATCCTGGTGTCGCTTCTGCAGCCGCACAGATGCCTGTCTGTTTCTCAAACTAATGAATCCCCTATCATTACTGCTTTTCGACTCTTCTGGCTCCCCTCCTGTGCAGCTGAGCCACCTGTTGCACCATGGACTTGGCTGTTGCTGCATTCCTTTGAGGAACCATCGGCCTGACCATTTTCCAAAATGGATAACCAGCAAGTGAGATCCACTCAAGTGACTCCTGCACTACCTGCCTGCTTGTCTTAGACTGCCCTTGGTCACCCATTCCCTCTCATGCTCCTACCTGCTGTGTGACCACGTCCCTAAAGGTGTTATTCACGTCATTCTCTGCCTCACGGATGCACCACAGTGACCCCAGCCTCCCCTTGAGTTCCACAACCCAGAGCTCAAGCCTTTGAAGCTGAAGACACTTACTGCACATGTGTTTGTAAAAAACAGAGTGTGTCTCCTACTTCCCACATAACGCAGGAGGCACATTCCACTCGACCGAGGTTGCAGCCATCCATGTCAGCCGTCACCATTTAAATTACTAATTTCCAGCCATGGAATAAAGAACTATGCTCACACCAACAGGCCTATTGAGGACTGTGTAAAGCCAAATGGCCTTTGGCATTTTCACAGCCTCTCAAATGTGCGGTAAGGCAAATTTTTAAATTGTTTTCTTGAAGTCTGACCGGGCACTCTCCCTGCTTGATTAAGGGACTAACCAAAGGTGGGACGTTCGTGCCAGTGGATACTATGGCAGCAACTGCATAGCGGATCCTATTGTCCAACTCTCGGCCCGTCATTGCCAGTGATCTTCTCCTACCCCATCTGCAACATCTGCAGGAGGGGCGGTTGGAGCTCATCCCAGTCTCGGTCGGCCGGCAGGAAAGCAGACTCAAATATGTCTACTCCTTCCACCGACCGCTTTTTTGTACAGCTGGCATGGGAGGAGGTCACAGAGGGCCACATTAATGTCGCGTTCCGGGGACCTCCATTTATACCTTCTGGAGCTTGGATTGGGCATGGTGTCATGCCTGTAAGGGGTTGGAGCAGGTTCGTAAGAACTGCCCCAACCATTGGGCTGCCTATCCTCCTCCGTGGCCTAGGGTGGCGTCGTTGCACATCTCCCTACTCTCCCTACACCAGCAGCAGACAGCACTCAGGCTTTGCCAGCGGGCCTTGTTTTCCTGGCCTTTGGTGGAGAGAGGGAGACCCGTCTTGGTGGAAGGAAAGTGCAGCTCGAAACAAAATACCAGAAGGCGTGCCCTTGCTTGCGGGAAAACACCTTGAGCCTGAGCTTCGCCCTAGACGTAATCTGGGAGCCCACATGCCACGCGGCTGAGCTGAAACCCAAGGAATCTGGGTAGGAGGTGGCAGAAGTATAATCAGAGATCTCTAGTTAGATTAAGGTCCTTGAAAATACATGCCGATCCCAGCATAAAAGGGGGATGTCCCCACCTCTGAAAAAGCCGTGAGGAACATCGTCTCTCGCCTGGCGTGGGTCCTCTGTCTCCCCCTACTGCCTGCACAATCATGGCCTCAAGCCTCAAGTGGCCGCACCCTATCCCTTGTAGCAGAGTGAGGAGAGAAACCACTGTCAATTTGGTAGCTCCCAAGGGGCAGGAGGGGGCCCGTATGTGTTGTCAGGTGTGCTTGTGGGGCGGAGGGTGCAGTGGACCTGGGAGGGACCACACCACCGCCCTCGGCCAGCAGCCAGTTTCAGCTGCCTCTTCATCGGGTGCCAAAGGTAGGGCGGGTGGGGTGGGGAGACCTGTTCGTGTGAGTACCACCCTGTGTCCGCAGCCTGTTTCGGTTGCCAAGGATATTCCTTATCCAGTGGCCAATTTGCAAAGTTTTCCGTCTGTTGGGCCTCGAGGAAATGGCGGGCGAGGAGATGGTCTCTTGCTGGATTTCCAGAGTCGGGGGTAACCATCTCCCCGAGCCCGGTGATGGAGGTAGATGGTGGTCTGGAACATCTTTCGCCCAAAAGCTCCGTTTCCTTGGAAGAACCCAGGGAAGGCGCTTTTGCCGTTTCTCCTGATGGTGAGATAGACAGAGGTGGGACCATCTGGTGTAGCCTGGACATCTGCTTCACAGTATGTAATGGGTATGTCGACTGCTAGCTGTAACTACCTAGAGGAAAACGGTGACTCACTGATGGCACGAAGGACAATATTGAATCCATCACTTGTGAGGCAGGAGACTCACTTGTGTCTATTACTGTGTCTCCTCTTCTCTCCATTGTGGAATTCGATGCCTTCCTTGCTGGCTGCACTGATTGCCTTAATAAAACTTAGCTGGCCCTCGACCCGTGGTCAGATTCAGCTGTCATCAAGTGCGCCCCTGCTGCTTTCAGGAATGAGGTCAAGGACGTGGACATGAAATGATCATGCAGTGCCAGTTCAATGTATCGATCTCCATGTTGATTGGGGAGTGGAAGGTGATGATCATTTCCAGTCCCTTCTCACAGTCAGTGTTTGTGGCGCTATCAAGTACTTGTGAGCCTCAACATCAATGGCAGCTGTGGGTCTCTATGCAGATTTTACAATATCTGAGTCCTGCAGGAAACCCACTGCATTCTTGTAGATGAAGCCACCTAGTTCCTGGAGTAGTAGGGTAGGATCTACATTAATCACGTCACCCCTACTTCCAATGGGATGGCTACCTTTTTGGCCATCGCTTTCCATCCAGATACAACACGCCGCTTCTGGTGGCAACTGTTAGCTAGGTCTCTCTGAGGCATATGCCTGTTTTTTAGCCGGACCTCTTCATTATCTGGAACGTGGTTGCCTCCAGACAGGGCATTCACCTGCCGGCCGGGTGGCTGTCTCCTGGGATGGACCAACAGATGGACATAGAGCCAAAGCCTCCGCGACATCTCTCACAGTGGGGATCGACGGGACTTGGGTGTGGCGTACTCCTCGCAGAGCTGACACATGCGCATCCAGAATTGTTCATCAGCCCTAGGCCCAGCAAATGTCCTCTGGATCTGATCCCACAGAGTCTGAGCTGCCTCTCGGAAATGGCCTCCATGCCATTCTGCACAGTGGAAAGACGTTTCCTGTATGAGATGGGGTCCGTGTTGCCATCTGCCAGTGAAGGGAATTCTCACTGTATGTCTAGCAACATGGCAGTCCTTTCCCTTTACATCGTGGACCTGGGCTGGTGAGGACTGGACGTTCAACGGACTTTTAGTTAGCTTCATGGACTCCCAGGCTCCCTGTAAGTTCTGAAGCTTGGACGAGCCCGTGTTCCATGTTTATATGGAGCGTGCGAGGCTGCAGCCCCTCTTTGAGTTTTGAGGGGGCTGCTCTCTCTCTCTCTCTCTATTTCTATAAAATGAATATATAGTGGTCCTGAGGAATAAAGGACACCCCCAACCCCCTCCCCCACCACTACAAATATAAAAGGTTTCATGGTGTCTTAAAGCCACTTCATAAAGCAAAAATAATGCTTCATGCAGAGATTTGAGCCCCCGCTACATTACCCCATCAAATAAAATTCGAGACTGTTACAGCACGGGATTCGAAACAGAGTCAGCTCCCTCTATACTGTACCATTAAATACTCCCAGGGCAAATACAGCACGGGTTTGATACAGAGTAAAACACTCTCTACACTTGCCCATCAAAAAAAGCGCAACACAACTGTCCCCGTCAAGCACTGCCAGTCCAGGTCCTGTACTGTCTTTGTTGTTGCCTGATTGGGACTGCTGAGTGCATCAACGAGTAACAGCTGAATGTGCTGCAGGTAGTTGGAAGCAGTTAACCGAAGGAGAGTTTTGAGTTGGGTGGTATGGCATCGGACATTTCTTTGATTTGGACTGTTGTGGGAGGTGGAAGAGTCGGGAAGAATAAGAGGTAGGAATGCAGGCAGCTGTGCAATTTCATTAAGCACACAGCAACACTCCATCCCCACCCCATATGCCGAGCATGGGTCAGCTGGAGCTGCTTGCCTGAGAAGGCAAAAGGAGATGGAAAATGCTTAGGCAGCAGCAGCTAACCTCGGTGAAGACGCCTACCCCAGCCAGCAGGGTTGGCAAATATAGTTTTAAAGTATTCCGTGCATACCTTCACATTGCAGCAAAATCACCTCTCTGTTTATTTGTTTGGCGGTTATTTATTTATTTATTTCCATTGCAAACTTTCTGTTGACGTTTTCAGGTCTCTAATTGAGGTTGCATTTAGCTATTGGAACCACGGCCGGCCCACCTGCACCATTGGCGTTGCCCACTCACACATATTCATCTGCAGCTTCTGTGGCCGCCCATGTGGCCTGTGGACTATTGATATTAATCACTGGTAGCCATAATTTGTACCGCCATGCCCACCCGAATATGTATTTAAGGCTACGATGGTGGTTGTCAGCCCTACGGCCATCATTGCATGCCTCGAAAATGTATGGGAAGGCTATCATTCTCCGGAAGGCAGAGTGATCAGTGGCTCTGGCCCTAAGGAAGGGGCTGACCGTGGACAGGACTTTCCAGCCTGGTGATACCCTGGGGGCCACTGCGCAGTGTATTATAACATCGAACGACAAACCATTGTTTACCAGTGAGCTCCACCATCCTTACCTGCAGATCTGGGGGCGTTGAGGTGATGGATTGTAGTAGTCTCTCTCAATCTTCAGACAGCATTATCTAACATGTCGACTCCTTTTTCTGTGAGCTCTTTATGCACCTGGCGCTGGATCAGGTTACAGTTGACTAATTTATTGTTCGGTTCCAGTATACAGTCGAGCGTGTCTTCTGAATCTCGGACATGAAACGGTGCCATCCCTGCATGGAGAGTGGGTGATGAAGCATGTTTGTAAGAGCTGTCACAACCTCCAGGCAGTCAAATCCAGTACGGCGACGAAGATGGCTGTGTCACCCCTCCCCCTCTTCCGCCTACAGCGACAGCAATGGTTCTGGAGGTCGTAGCTTCCAAGGGGGTGGAAGGTGTGGCACAGAATAAAACATCTAAATCCGTGTCACCTGGACACTGAGGAGCAAAATGGGGCTGAGATCACCGCTGAACCTGATCCTGGGGAACTTATCTGCCCTCTTGTTTAGCTCAGGCCCAGGAGATCTGGGCTGATGAAGGGTGCGGAGGTTGGGTCAGAGGCATCTTAGGTAATGGACATATCTGAACCTCCGCAACCCTCCTGGAATATGAGGAAGAAGAGCCCCTCCTCTGAAGGGCGCCCTAAGATGGATCTCCTGGAGCGGGTCTTCGGGTTGTTCCCACAGCCACCAGCATTAGGACCTCAACACATGGGCGGAAGCCTTTTATCTCTCAAAACGGAGAGTAGGGCAAAGCCACTGTGAATCTGATAAATCCCAGTGAGGGGGGAGTGGTCCCGCCTGTGGTAAGGGATCCTGTGCACACCCAGGAGACATATCTACGCTTGCAACCGGGTCAGGTGTCCTGTGCGGGATTTAGGGCGGGATTGAAAGGGGAAAACCTCTTTGCTGCCAGCTGCTGCCAGCCGGGATGTACCCGATCCAAATGGCCATTTGAACTTTGTAAATAGTGTCACGTCTGATGAGCCTTGGGCACTTGTGGGTAACAGGACTCCTCCACCATCTATCATGGGGCAAAAATCTGTCAGATCTGGCGCAGCCGAGACATCTGCCTTACAGTGAGTGTGATTGGGGGCGGGGGGAGGGGAGGTTGACGGTACGGGGAAGAGCGCGTGCCAGCCGCTAGCAATCACTACCTATTGGAGGAATGGAGTCTAATATAGAGTCCAACACAAGTGAGACAGGAGGCACCCTCGTCCCTCCAGTATGTCTCCTATCATCCCCATTGTGAAACGCATGGATTTCCTTGCTGCTTGCAGGAGTTGCCACTATAAAGGTCAGCAGGTCCTCGAATGACGGTCAGATCTGTCTCTGTTCAGCGGTCCGTATCTGCCCTCCTCAAACAAATGGCGAAGGGTGCAGGCATGAAAACAGTCATGCAGCCCTGGTACAAGATGTTCGTCGCTGGTCTGCTGAGGGAGTGGTCAGTGACGAGCACCTCAGCTCCCGACTCTATTTGAGGTATTTTGCTCAGGCGATTAAAAACTTTTGATATGAAGATATCCACAGCCAGCATCAACATCACCGGCAGCAGGGGGGCACATTGCAGATTTCCCAGTCTCTCAATCCTTAAGGAAGGGCGATATGCACAGTGTCACAGAGTCATTTGCAGCACAGAAGGGGGCTATTCGGCCAATCGAATCCCTGGCGGTGCTCCACGGAGCTATTCAGTCAGTCCCACTCCCTGGCTTAATCCGCAAAGCCCTGCAACTCTATTTCTCTCAGATGACCATCGAACTTCCTCTCAAATTCCTTCCTCATTTCTGCTTCCACTAGCCTTGTGGGAAGCGAGTTTCAGAGAATAGCTGCAAGTGAGCTTTCTGCAGGAAACAATCACCGTTGCAAGACATGAAACCATCAGGCTTCTGGAGTGGTAGGGTGGCGTCCACATGTGACACCTCACCGCTTATTCAAGTGGGTTTGCTATCTTCGTAGAACCGAATTTTCAGCAAAGATCTAGGGGATCAAGGAGCTTCTGTCAGGCCACTTGCTCCAACTCGCCCTTCTCCTATGTGCCATGCCACTCCACATTATGAAAGCGTACACACCCACGTGCAGCTTGTTGCAAGCGTGCTTTGTTGTAGATGAGTCCACAGTCTTCAGCTCTGTCAGTAGTGGTGAGTGTATCAACCAAAGCCGGGGGTGGGGAGCGCGGGGGTGGTGGTGGGCGCGCGGGTTTCAACTGCAACCATGAGGTGAGGGATCGCGCCGGACCACACCATTAAGGATTGTTTGAGCAGCTATAGTAAATTATCAGTTCCTCGGCTTGTTGGACGTCTGGAGGAACGTGCATACCGAATCCAGCGCCTTTACCTGGAGGTATGGAGCATGAGCCACACGCATTGATCGTCACTACATTTTGCAGCCTTCCAGCCCCTGCATTGCAGCGGTCTCCATACGGCTGGTGATGTGATCGGAACTCCACGCAGTATGAGTGCATTTCACTTCATTCTGCATACAGGAGGTATCTGATTGCTGGCAATTTACCAACTGGCTGCTGGAGGACGAGCTATTAGAGGACTAGTTCTGGCAATGCTGGATCAACTGGAGAAGGAAACTAGGGCCCTGTTCTACTTTAAGGTATGATGTGATCTGTCAGGATTATGAGAATGGGTCGACCAAGAGGCATCGGTCCTAGCTCGGGTGTCTGGAGAGGTCGATGCTCGACTTGGAGCCCCATCTCCACCAAGGCGTTATCGACCTGGCCATGTGGCAGGCATTCAAAGAAACAAAGTTTGCGCTGAGGGATCTGGAGATTGTGAGGTCCCAAGACACCTATGTAACGTCATGGAACAAGATTCTGGAGCGTTTGGATTGCATCTCAACACTAACAGCTCGTTAAACTGTTGGACAACAACATCACAGATTCTTCATCACAGTTCCAGAAGAATTGGGCCGTTTCGTCTCTCCAGATTGTATCAGTGAGGATGTGCGCAGAGATGTGTGGGAGAACCTTCCAACGGTCAGTCCAGAGGGCGCCAAATGACTGGAGGCAGTGCTATATTTGTGAATCTGTCTCTGGTCTCGAGGGTCAAATCTCCGGGGCTGGACTGGCGTGCAGATCCTCGGGGCATTGAAGACATGCTGGGGGTGATTGCACGTGGAGCCGGGGCGAAAGCGACAGGTTAGATGCCCCTCTCATGGCACAGGTTGGTCATTGACCTGCTGCCAAAGAAGGACGATCTCTGCCTGCCTAAAATCTTGCATCTAGTCCACCCCCTCAGTATGGATTATCATATCTTTGCCGGGAGAATGTTTACCTGCTCGTATTCCATGCTGGCCCACATGATGCATGCCAACTAGTCCTATGCACTCATGGCCAGTCCATCACGGAAAGCACCTACTTGGTTCCGGACCTGATCCATCTTTTCCAGAGGACTCATCTGTCAGTCACCTTTCTCGCCCTCAATCAGGAGAATGTGTTTGGTAGGGCAAATCACAAATAACTTTACAGAATATTGCGCATGTTCGGACTTGAGCCTCATTTCGTGGCCTGTGTCTGACATTTGTAAACCGCTGCAGAGTGCCCAGTCAAAGTTAACGGGCCCTTGATTGCACCGCTTTGTTGTGGGGGAGGGGTACTTCAGGGATGCCGGAATATCAAGGCAATTGTGCACCATCTGCGTGGAGTCATTCCTGTGCAAACTTCACAGGTGACCCGTGGGTTTGGCTCTGCTTATGCCGGGCATGCGGGTCATAATCTCGGTTTACGCCATTGACATGCTGCTCACGATCACTGATCCTGATGACTTGCAGAGGATGTGCGAGTGCCAGCAGATTCCTTCTGTTGGATCCTCTGTGCGTAACATTTTGCAGAAATATTCCAGATTCCTGATGGGTCAATGGTGGGTGGAGTGCATGCAGGGGAATTTTGCGTGGAGGACAGCGCACCTCCTCTGTCTGGTACTCTACCTGCGCCCCGCTGAGGATGTTTGGTCCATAAACTGGCAGGGATTGAAGGTTAAAATTCAGCTGTTGGCTAGGGCTCTGGACAAGGCTGCTCTGTGTGCTTTTATGCAGGGGCCTCTATACTGTGGCATTGGTTGGCCACTTCGTTTCAATGACCATAGCCAATCTGATTTAGCAAAGTGACAACATTTACAGCTATCCAATAATGTGGATAATTGCCCAGGTATGTCCTCGCCACAAAAAGCAGGACAAATCCAATCTGGCCAATGACTGTCCATCAGCCTAACGTCGATCATCAGCAACGAAATGAAAGGTGGCATCGACAGTGCTACCAATTGCCACATAAACAATATCCTGCTCATCGATGCTCATCCTCTCTTCCTCCAGGGCCATTCTTCTCCTGGCCTTGGCCCAAACACTGGCAAAAAGAATGGAACTCCAGAGGTAACATGACAGTGATTGTCCTGGATATTTTGACACAATTTAACAGCGTGTGGCAGCAAGAAACCGATCAAAACTGGAGCGAATGGGGAAGTGAGGGAACTCTTCAGTGGTTGGAGCATTAATAGCGCTGAAGAAGATTGTTCTGATTGTTGGACGTCAATTATCTCAATCCCAGTACAATACATCAGGAGTTCCTAATGATAGGATCCTTGGCGCAATCATGTTCAACTGTTGCATCAATGACCTACCCTCCATTATAAGGTTAGACGTGGGAATGTTCGCTGATGATTATATGATGTTCAGTGCCATTTTGCAACTCTTCAGTTACTGAAGCAGTCGGTGTCAAGATGCAGCAAAACCTGGACCATTTTGATGGTTTGCCTGGTTATTGTCAAGTGACATTTGCACCACACAAAGGCTAGGCAAAGTCAATCTCTCATAAGAGAGCGCGTACCCATCTCTCCTTGACTTTCAATACCATTTCCATCGCTGACTCCTCCATTTTCAGCATTCCTGGGCTTACCATTGACCAGAAATTGAACTGGAACCAGCCACATTAATAACGTAGCTGCAAGTGCAGGTCAAACGCAGGCAGTTCTGCGGTGAGTAGCCAAACTGCAAGCTTCCCAAAGCCTGTTCACCATCCACAGTACACAGGTCGGGAGAGCGATGGAATAGTCCGCACTTGCCTGGATGAGCGGAGCTTCAATAGCACGCAGGAAACTCGACACCAACCAGGACAAACATCCCACTTGATCGACAACCGATCCGCAACCATACACATTCACTCCCATCTCCACCAACGCACAGTGGCAGTACCGTGCACAATATACAAGATGTACTGCAGCAACTCACCACAACTCCTTTGACAGCACCTTCGAAACCTGTGACTTCTTCCAACTAGAGGGACAAGGGCAGCAGACAAGTGGCAACACCAAAATCCGCAATTTTCCCTCCAAACCAGACATCATGACTCGGACGTATATCACCATTTCTTCGCTGTCACTTGTTCAACATCTTTGTGCTCCCTTCCGAACAGCACTGTGGGTATACCTGTACCAGATGACTGCAGCGTTTCAAGGATGCAGCTCACCATCACCTTCTCAAGATGAATTAGTGATGGGCAACACATGTTGATCTTGTCGGCGATGTCACAATCCATGAAACGAATAAATAAATGACGATGACTTTTAATTGTTAGTTTGGGTCAGATAAAGAATATGCTGAGATATGAAGTTGGTTAATTCCTCAATTAAATACAATGAGTACGCGAGCTGATAAAATGTGCTGCTTGTTAAATTAGTCATCTGGTGATGTACTTCGGCAGAAGGGACATTGAGAGGCAAAACAGAATTAATAGCACTGTGCTATAATGTATGCGGGGACTTCTGGAGTGCATGTGCATGAATATTTGAAGATGGCAGTATACATAGAAAGAGTGGTTAGAAAAGCATATGAAATCTTGGGTTTTAAAACTAGAGACATAGAGTACAAAGCAGGGAATTTATGCCGAATCTTTATAAAGCTCTTGTTAGACATCAAATAGGTTATTGTTTCCAGTTATCGTTTCCACACCTTATCTGAGTGCCCTTCAGAGGATACAGCGCCTCTCACTATTTAAAATATCCACTGACTTCCTGCTTTCCTTTCTCCCAAAGTTGATCACTTCACAGTTATTGACATGATATTCCATCAGCCATGTTTTTGCCCATTCACGTAGCCTGTCCATATTCCCTTCAAGTGCCCTTGCATGCTCCTCACAATTTACTTTCTCACCTGGTTTTGTGTCATCAGCACACTTAAAATTATTGCTTTCGGTCCCCACATCCAAATCATTTATGTCGATCGAGAACAGATGTGGCCCAAGCATTGATCCTTGCAGTACCCCACTAGTAATATCCTGCTATCCTGAGAATGACCCGTTTATTCCTACTCTCAGCTTTCTATCTTTTACCCGATTCTCTATCCATATCAATATATTACACCCCCCCTCACCCACACCCCAATCCCTACGTGGTCTATTTTCCTTTATTATCCTCCAGTATGGGACCTTATAAAAAGCCTTCTGTAATTGCAAAAACACGACATCCACTGGTTCTCCTTTATCTGTGTTTCAAGTGACACGTTCCGTGAACTTCAATAGTTTTGTCAGTCATGATTTCCTTTCACAAATCCATGTTGGCTCTGCCCAATCATATCATTATATTCCAAATGTCCAGTTTTCGCGTCGATTAATAATATTCTAACATTTTCCCTGCTACTGACGTCAAACTAACAGGTCTGTACTTCTCCATTTGCTCTCTCCCTCCCGTCCTAAATATCTCTCAAATTCTTCGTATGCGTCTCCCTTAAATTATCCACAATGCATATCGCTAAAAATGTCGGCAACATATAACTCTCAAAATGTCCATCACACGTATCTCTTAAAATCTCTGCCTTGTGTTTGCATTAAAGTGCCTACTAGGCATATCCATTAATTTTCCAGTGCACAGATCGTTTGAAATGTGCACACACATACTCCTTAAAATATCTGCTATCCATATCCTTCAAAAGGTCCACCCATTTCGCCTGAAAATGTCTGCAATGAATAATCCTTAAAAGAACGCCATGCATGACACTGAGAATATTCCCATTATGTGACCCTTAACATTGCATAACTGACCTTTTTTGTCCCAACAAGGCTATGACCATTATTGCAAAAGGATACTTCTTGTAGTCATTCAGGAGAACATTCCTTAGAAATAATATGCTATGCATAAGAAAATTCAGATTTTCACTTTGTGTCTCTCATTGTGGCAGTTTCCAATCATGTTTCGGTAGCGAGCGACATGAGGACGCATTCAGTCTATCTGGTCTCGTGACTTTTTTGTTCTTTCTCCGACACTTTCTGGAGTTCTTCTACTTCTGTGATTTCACTTCTAAAAATGTTCATGATCTCTGTTCACCCCGGCATTGTGAACCCTACCTTATGACCATCAGACCATTTGTGTTTGGCTGGATGATTGGCTCAGAACTTGTTATGGTTGCTGCTATCCCACTTGAGGTGATGGGATACCTGCCAAAGTTGTGAAAAGGTCAATTCACTTTAGTTATCACGCTCTTCTGCCGGCACAGGCAGTCCGAAATCTGTACAAAAACTGGTTCATTGTTTGCCAGGCTGCTGCAGGTTGTCAGAGTTCTCAACTTATTTGTGCTGGCGCAGACATAAATTCATTATCATCAGACATTTTTTCGTTTACATTATGAAAGCAACATTTATGCTACATAATCCGGCGTGACAGAGGTGGAGGTAAGAGAGGAGGGGGAGTTTCACGATTGATTAGAGAAGACATCACGGCAGCACTTAGAGAAGATATACCGGGGGAATGTCCAGCAAGGCCATATGGGTAGAACATATAAATAAGAAAGGGGTGATCACTTTGATGGGATTAGACGATAAGCCCCCCAATAGTCAGAGGGAATTGGAGGAGCATATATGTAGGTAAATCACAGATCGGTGCAGGAATCATAGGGTTGTAATAGTAGGTGATTTTAACTTCCCTAATATTGATGGGACTGCCTTAGTGCTAAGGAATTAGGTGGGGAAGAATTTGTTAAGTGTGTCCAGGATAGTTTTCTGAAGCAATGTGTGCATGGCCCTACTAGAGAAGAGGCTACACTCGACCTCCTCTTAGGAAATGGGACTGGGCAGGTGGTTGATGTGTCAGTGGGGTAGCACTTTGGGACCAGTGAACATAACTCTATTAGCTTCAAGATAGTTATGCAAAAGGATAGGACTGGTCCTCAGGTTGAAGTCCTAAATTGGGGGAAGCCTAATTTCGATAGCATCAGATAGGAACTCTCAAAAGTTGAACGTGAGAGGCTGTTTACAGGTCAAGGGACGTCTGGCAAGTGGAAGGCTTGAAAAGTAAGATAGGAAGAGTTCAGGGCCTGCATGGTCCTGTTAGATGGAAGGGCAAGGCTGGCAAGTTTAGTGAACTTTGGTTGACGAGGGATATTGAGGGTCTGCTCAGAACAAATAAGGAAGCATATCTCAGGTATAGGCAGCTGTGATCGAGCGAGTCCCTCGAGGAGTGTAGGGGATGTCGGACTACACTTAAGAAGGAAATTAGGAGGGTGGAAAGGGACTATGAGATTGCCCTGGCAGATAAGATAAAGTAGAATCGTAAAAGATTCTATAAACATATTAAGAGTAAAAGGGTAGCTATGGAGAGAGTAGGTCCACTTAAGGATCAGTGTGGTAATCTATGTGTGGAGCCACGGGAAATGGGTGAGGTCTTGAATGAATATTTCTCGTCTGTATTTACCATGGAGAAGGTCCTGGGAACTAGTGAGTTCAAGGGAGGGAACAGCGACATCCTGGAGATTATCAACATTACGAAGTAGGAGGTGTTGAAGGTTTTGAAGCGCATGAAGGTGGATAGATCCCCAGGGCCTGACCAGGTGTATCCTCGGATTCTATGGGAAGCAAGTGAGGAGAGTGCTGGGGCCCTGGCCGATACTTTTGCAGCATCGTTAGCTACGGGTGAGGTACCGGAAGACTGGAGGATAACTAATGTTGTGCCTTCATTTAAGAAGGGCAGCAGGAATAAGCCAGGGAACAACAGGCCGGTGAGCCTTACATCAGTAGCGGGAAAGTTATTGGAAGAGATTCTGTGAGATAGGATGTATATGCATTTGGAAAGGAATGTTCTGATTAAGGATAGTCAGCATGGCTTTGTGCGTGAGAAGTCAAGTCTCCGAATTTGATTGAGCTTTTCGAGGAAGTGACAAAGAGGCTTGAAGAGGGAAGGGCGATAGTCGTTGTCTACATGGACATAGCAAGGTGTTTGACAAGGTCCCGCATGGCAGGCTGCTCTGGAAGTTTCGAACACATGGGATCCAGGTTGAGCTAGCCAAGTGGATACAAAATTGGCTTGGTGATAGGAGGCAGAGTGTGGGAGTGGAGGTTTGTTTTTCAGATTGGATGCTGGTGACCGGTGGTGTGCCGCAGGGATCGGTGCTGGGCCTTCTGTTGTTTGTCACATATGTTAATGACTTGGATGTGAATGCAGGGGACATGATTCGTAAGTTTGCAGATGACACCAACATTGGTGGTCTCGTGGGCAGTGAAGAATGTTGTCTAAGGTTACAACAGGATATAGATCAACTGGGAAAGTGGGCAAGGGATTAGAAAATGGAATTTAACGCAGACGTGTGCTAAGTAAAAAAAATTAGAACATTACAACGCAGTACAGGCCCTTTGGCCCTCGATGTTACGCCGACCTCTGAAACCATCAGACCTACACTATTCCATTTTCATCCATATGTCTATCCAATGACCACTTAAATGCCCTTAAAGTTGGCGAGTCTACTACTGTTGCAGGCAGGGCGTTCCACTCCCCTACCACTCTCTGAGTAAAGAAACTACCTATCACATCTGTCTGATATCTATCACCCCTCAACTTAAAGCTATGTCCCCTCGTGTTTGCCATCACCATCCGAGGAAAAAGAGTCCCCCTATCCACCCTATCTAACCATCTGATTATCATATATGTCTCTATTAAGTCACCTCCCCTCCAACTTCTCTCCAACGAAAACAACCTCAAGTCCCTCAGCCTTTCCTCGTTAGACCTTCCCTCCAAACATGGCAACATCATAGTAAATCTCCTCTGCAACCTTTCCAAAGCTTCCACATCCTTCCTATAATGTGGTGACCAGAACTGCACGCAATACTCCAGGTGCGGCCTCACCAGAGTTTTGTACAGCTGCAGCATGACCTCGTGGCTCCGAAACTCGATCCGCCTACCAATAAAAGCTAACACACCATATGCCTTCTTAACAGCCCTATTAACCTGGGTAGCAACTTTCACGGATTTATGTACCTGGACACCAAGATCTCTCTGTTCATCTACACGACCAAGAATCTTCCCATTAGCCCAGTACTCTGCATTCCTGTTACTCCTTCCAAAGTGAATCACCTCACACTTCTCCGCATTAAACTCCATTTGCCATCTCTCAGCCCTTCTCTGCAGCCTGTCTATGTCCCTCTGTACCCTACAACATCCTTCGGCACCATCCACAACTCCACCGACCTTAGTGTCATCTGCAAATTTACTAACCCACCCTTCTACACCCTCTTCCAGGACATTTGTAAAAATGACAAACAGCAGTGGCCCCAAAACAGATCCTTGCGGGACACCACTAGTTACTAACCTCCAGGATGATCATTTGCCATCAACCACCACCCTCTGGCTTCTTTCAGCTAGCCAATTTCTGATCCAAAGCTCGAAATCACCTTCAACCCCATACTTCCGTATTTTCTGCAATAGCCTACCGTGGGGAACTTTATCAAACGCCTTACTGAAATCCATATACACCACATCCACTGCTTTACCCTCA
Organism: Heterodontus francisci; assembly: GCF_036365525.1. Classification (NCBI taxonomy): domain Eukaryota; kingdom Metazoa; phylum Chordata; class Chondrichthyes; order Heterodontiformes; family Heterodontidae; genus Heterodontus; species Heterodontus francisci. Next base: position 42,738,874 of record NC_090391.1, read on the forward strand.
TCCACCTGTTTGGTCACCTTCTCGAAAAACCCAATAAGGTTTGTGAGGCACGACCTACCCTTCCCAAAACCGTGCTGACAATCGCTAATGAACTTATTCTTTTCAAGATGATTATAAATCCTGTCTCTTATAACCTTTTCCAACATTTTACCCACAACCGAAGGAAGGCTCACAGGTCTATAATTACCAGGGCTGTCTCTACTCCCCTTCTTGAACAAGGGGACAACATTTGCTATCCTCCAGTCTTCCGGCACTATTCCTGTCCACAATGACGACATAAAGATCAAGGACAAAGGCTCTGCAATCTCCTCCCTAGCTTCCCAGAGAATCCTAGGATAAATCCCATCTGGGCCAGGGGACTTATCTATTTTCACACTTTCCAAAATTGACAACACCTCCTCCTTGTGAACCTCAATCCCATCTAGCCTAGTAGTCTGAATCTCAGTATTCTCCTCGACAACATTTTCTTTCTCTACTGTAAATACTGACGAAAAATGTTCATTTAACGCTTTCCCTATCTCCCCTGATTCCACACACAACTTCCCACTACTATCCTTGATTGGCCCTAATCTAACTCTCGTCATTCTTTTATTCCTGATATACCTATAGAAAGCCTTAGGGTTTTCCCTGATCCTATCTGCCAATGACTTCTCGTTTCCTCTCCTTGCTCTTCTCAGCTCTCCCTTTAGATCCTTCCTGGCTGGCTTGTAACACTCAAGCGCCCTAACTGAGCCTTCACGTCTCATCCTAACATAAGCCTTCTTCTTCCTCTTGACAAGCGCTTCAACTTCTTTAGTAAACCACGGCTCCCTCGCTCGACAACTTCCTCCCTGCCTGACAGGTACATGCTTATCAAGGACACGCAGCAGCTGCTCCTTGAATAAGCTCCACTTTTCGATTGTTCCCATCCCCTGCAGTTTCCTTCTCCATCCTACGCATCCTAAATCTTGCCTAATCGCATCATAATTTCCTTTCCCCCAGCTATAATTCTTGCCCTGCGGTATATACCTGTCCCTGCCCATCGCTAAGGTAAACCTAACCGAATTGTGATCACTATCACCAAAGTGCTCACCGACATCTAAATCTAACACCTGGCCGGGTTCATTACCCAGTACCAAATCCAATGTGGCATCGCCCCTGGTTGGCATGTCAACATTCTGTGTCAGAAAACCGTCCTGCACACACTGGACAAAAACTGACCCATCTAAAGTACTCGAACTATAGTATTTCCAGTCAATATTTGGAAAGTTAAAGTCCCCCATAACAACTACCCTGTTACTCTCGCCACTGTCGGGAATCATCTTCGCTATCCTTTCCTCTACATCTCCGGAACTATTCAGAGGTCAATAGAAGACTCCAAACAGGGTGACCTCTCCTCTCCTGTTTCTAACCACGGTCCATACTACCTCAGTAGACGAGTCCTCAAACGTCCTTTCTGTCGCTGTAATACTCTCCTTGATTAACAATGCCACACCGCCCCCCCCCTCTTTTACCATCTTCTCTGTTCTTACTGAAACATCTAAATCCCGGAACCTGCAACATCCATTCCTGCACGTGCTCTACCCATGTCTCCGAAATGGCCACTACATCGAGATCCCAGGTACCAACCCATGCTGCAAGCTCACCCACCTTATTCCGGATGCTCCTGGCGTTGAAGTAGACACACTTTAAACCAAGTTCTTGCTTGCCAGTGCCCTCTTGCGTCCTTGTACCCTTATCCCTGACCTCACTACTCTCAACATCCTGTACACTGGAACTACAATTTAGGTTCCCATTCCCCTGCTGAATTAGTTTAAACACCCCTGAAGAGCACTAGTAAATCTCCCCCCCCCCCCCCCCCCCCCAGGATATTGGTACCCCTCTGGTTCAGGTGAAGACCATCCTGTTTGTAGAGGTCCCACCTACCCCAGAAAGAGCCCCAATTATCCAGGAATCCAAAACCCTCCCTCCTACACCATTCCTGCAGCCACATGTTCAACTCCTCTCTCTCCCTATTCCTCGCTTCGCTATCACGTGGCACGGGCAACAACCCAGAGATAACAACTCTGTTCGTTCTCGCTCTAAGCTTCCACCCTAGCTCCCTGAATTTCTGTCTTAAATCCTCATCTCTCTTCCTACCTTTGTCGTTGGTGCCTATGTGGACCACGACTTGGGGCTGCTCCACCTCCCCCTTAAGGATCCCAAAAACACGATCCGAGACATCACATACCCTGGCACCTGGGAGGCAACACACCAACCGTGAGTCTCTCTCGTTCCCACAGAAGCTCCTATCTGTTCCCCTAACTATGGAGTCCCCAATGACTAATGCTCTGCTCCTCTTCCCCCTTCCCTTCTGAGCAACAGGGACAGACTCTGCGCCAGATACCTGTACCCCATTGCTTACCCCTGGTAAGTCGTCCCCTGCAACAGTATCCAAAACGGTATACCTGTTGCTGAGGGAAACGGCCACAGGGGATCCCTGCACTGCCTGCTGGTCCCCTCTCCTTCCCCTGACGGTAACCCATCTACCTACTGCTTTTACCTGAGGTGTGACTACCTCCCCATAACTCCTCTCAAAAACCCCCTCCACCTCCCGAATGATCCGAAGTTCATCCAGCTCATCCGAAGTGATGCATTTTGGAAAGTTAAACCAAATCAGGACATATAGTAAATGGCAGGGCCTTGGTGTGTGTTGTTGAGCAGAGAGAATTTGGGGTGCAAGTACATAGTTCCCTGAAAGTGGCAACACAGGTGGACAGGGTGGTGAAGAAGGCATGTGGCATGCTTGCCTTCCTTGGCCGAGTCACTGAGTACAAGAATTGGGACGTCATGTTGCAGTTGTGCATAATGTTGGTTCGTCCGCATTTGGAGTACTGTGTGCAGTTCTGGTAGCCACACTGCAGGAAATATGTGATTAAGCTGGAGAGGGTGCAGAAAAGATTCACAAGGATGTTGCCTAGTTTGGAGGGCTTGAGTTATAAAGAGAGATTGAATAGGCTGGGTCTGTTTTACCTGGAGTGAAGGAGGCTGAGAGGGGACATGATAGACGTGTATAAAATTATGAGTGGCATAGAGAGGGAAGATAGCCAGAGTCTGTTTCCCATAATAGGGATGACTGAAACTAGAGGGCATAGATTTGAGGTGAGAGGGAGGAGGGTTAAAGGAGATCAAAGGGTTAAATGTTTCACACAAAGGATAGTGCGTATCTGGATTGAGCTGCCAGAGGAGGTGGCGGAGGCAGGGACAGTAGCAACATTTAAGAGGCATCTGGATAGGTATTTGAATGAGCAAGGCATAGAGGGATATGGAATTAATGCAGGCAGGTGGTATTAGTATAGGTAGGCATTATGGTCGACTTAGACTAGGTGGGCCGAAGGGCCTCCTTGTATGGTGTACGACTCTAAGACTCCATGACTCTAAAATAATTAGGCAATGTCACAGCTTGTGGACGCCATACTAATCAGCCAGCTAAGGCTCTTAATTGAACTCTGCTTGACCCTGCCATTATCAGCCTTTCCCACCCCAAGCAAAATGGCTTAGCGATGACCCATCTGCCTCCTGAATGCAACCCCACTTTTTTCGGGGGGGGGGCATAAAATCCAACCAGAATTGTGGAGGCTGTTACGGCGTTTGGCACGGTTAGCCACGTCATCCTCCTCCAACACCTCTCCACTGTCACGTCCCTGGCTGGGGCTTCTGTCACCTGGTTCCACTTTTATCTGGCTAATCATAGTCAGTGTGTCACTTGCAAAGGCTTCTCTGCCTGCTCCAGCAATGTTACTTCTGGTGTCCCCAAAGATCTATCCATGCCTCCCCCCACCCCTCCACCGCTGTTTGTCATCGACATACTGTCCCTGGTTAACAGACAGAAAAATGTGCAGAAAAAATGGACCAAACAAGCAACATATACTCAGAGAAGCAGATACAATGACAAATAGACAGAGATAATAAGAGAAGATAAAGGCAGTGTCAGGAAGTGAGTTTAACCAATAGAATGCAATGACTATATATCCTTTTAGAGAACATCTTATAATGAGCCAGGAGAATGCTCTTGTCAGAATCAACAGATGAAACGAGCAGTCATGTTAATGTCTGTTCTCCGTGATACACTTTGGGGTTTTATGTCTATTGTAAAGGTAATGCGTACAGGATGAGCAATTATCCCACTCAGTCTTGTCTAACTGACCCTACTCGCATTTACTGCAGGAGTTTAATCTGCTGTTCTGTACAATGTGCAACTTTACGAGTGAACTGCAGTCTTGTGTAATCAATCAGAATGCATTCTTAACCCTTCTTCTCTGTTACAAACTTGGTCGCACTGCACTGTCCCTTTTTCTGTTTTCACGCCGTGTTTTATTGTTGATTCACATTGCATATTAAAAATGGTGGTTGGCGAGATATAAACGAAACACTGGATCTGAAACACTCCCAGACTCAGCCCAGTTTTATCTCTAACCTTTGAAATAACAGCTCGAATTGCATAATCTGCACAAAATGCCTCTTCCTGTGCGTTATCTCAAAATAATAAACTTCAGTCCTTTTATTTTAAACAGATGTCATTATTTAATTTTCTGTGTAAAAAACCTCTAAATCATAAAATTCATACAATATTCTCTCTACAGTATTTCACATTTCAACGTTTAACTCACTCAATCCATTACACTCCCTGTGTTAATTCGCAAATTAAACACAGTTTGTAGGTCTGATTATATTAAACCTGTTCATATATTTAAAATGATGAACAAATTAGGTTTTTCGATATCTATCGTCTGTGAACTCTGACACGTCTGAAAGCTTCAAGGACACTTAACAGCCTATTCCACCTCTCATATTACATCGTACAAAGGATTGGAGCAAACAGCAAAAAACTCATAGAGAATTTGATGTTTAATGGTCCATTTCTGCCATCCTTGGCAGCATGCCAGGTGAACAAACTGGGATAGCAAAGTGAATTGGTGATGCCGAAATCTATTGCAATGGGAGAAATCCAATGAGATTCCAGAACCTATGAGGACAGGACTAGACCCATCGGGACTCTAAGTGTTTATTGGAATGGTAGAAATCATTTGTTTTTCCAGAAATCAAATAGATAAGGACAAAAAAAAGAAGCTCCAGATATATACTGGGAAAATAGCACTGGGTTTCTCTATGACTATTGGAAGCAATAAATCGATTGGAATCCAAAAATATTGGACAGAAAAAAAATGGGTTCCAGAAATCGTCTTGGCTGGGTGAAACCAATTAGGTTTACATAAAGAAATAGGTTCAGGATAAATCCGTTGTGTTGAAGAAATACATTGTGTTCGATAAATCAGCTGAGGCAGAAAATTCTTCTGGTGTTCCAAAGATCTACTGGGGTTCGAGAAATCCAGAATAGGCCGAGAAATCCATTGGTGCATCACCAGTGGAATTATGACCGCCAATGTAAATATAATTCTTGCACCATTGTTCAGGTTCCTTCCAATAATTTCTTCTCTGGACAGCTAGAAAATTAAAATGAATGAGTTAGGGCACTGCATTGAAGAGCACAGGGACTCAGATTGTCAATAAAAAACACTTTCATCATGTCGTGTCTGGTACCTTTGCATTTGCGTCCCCCAGTTACTGGCTATTTGTCACTGGAAATCGTTTCCTCTTCGTCACTTTGTGAAAACAATTGGTGATTTGAGACACATCTATCAAATATACTCTCAACTATCTCTGTGAAAAGAGGCATTTTATTCGCCAAAGGGGAGATGTTATTATATCAAATGCCACCGCGGAAATTTGATTTGAATTGGATTTCGAGTTTGGGATGGACAGTTTCATAAAGGATCTGTTCTAAGCACAGCGGGCTGGCAGCGACTTTTGCAAAAACACAAACAACAACCTTTTCACAGAGACTGCGCTATCAGAATCACCTGAGAACAGCTGCGAACTTCACCATTTGACAGGCTGCATTTCCCGTTCAAGACAGAAAACAGCCATTTCAAATTTGATTGCACGTGCTGACGCTTTCTCTAAAGGGAATGAGTAGAGGCAGACCTTCAGTTTGTGGTGAAAGGTAACCAACATGCTCTGCTACTCACATTAAGTAAGGCTGACATGAAACGAGACGCAGGCTGAGCACATTAAACTCGGGTGTGCTAATAACAGGCAAAACCAGACACAAATAAATGGAGGCACTGAAAGAAGCATTTCGTACAGAAGGCATCCAATACGTAGAGCCTGTGCCAATCACCTCAAACATTTCTCCTCTGGTTACCTTCCATTCTACCGGGAAATAGTTTACACTGGGAAAACTATTCCTGATTTGGAACACGTCTGCCAAATTACCTCATGGATTGGCTGATTTGAGAAAACAAGGCTAAACCATCATGACACTGCTCCAGGTTGATATGTAACGCTCCCGTTCCCTCACTCACATCGACTGCTTAGACAAAGCGCCATTCCCTCTAAACAAAACCCAGTCAATCTGTTCGCATCCCTTGGATCAGAAGATTCTCTAAGAACATTTTGTGAAGAAACCATCCGCTGTCCTTCCAAAATCCAGCCCTCCTTTTGCAGAGCTTATCTATTGTGAAGACATTCAGAATAATGATTGAGTTCAAGACACAAAGGAACACTGATGTGAATGAAATATCTCCACACCACCACCACCCCTCCCCCCCACCCCCAACAGCAGCTGTAGCATAAGAGCAAGGTAAACGGCGTAACGTAATGAAAGTTAGAGTCGGCTCGGCCGTAGTAAAATGTCAATGAAATGGTAGCAGATCAGTATAAAAACTGGATCAGAGAATAAGCTGGGGGAAGAGGCAAGTTTGCATGATGGAGAGTGAACTACAGACATGTATAAGTGCGGGGATCTAAAAGCAATAGGTTTTGAACATCAAGAACTCGTGCATTTACATGGAGTGATGTTTGGTTTCTTGTTCCAGTTCTATTAGCAGGTGTTTAAGACAGAAAGCAAGATTTCTACAGATTTGAGTTGACGTTGTTATGCACAGTATTAACCATTGTACAGTCACAGCGTCCAGAAATCCTCCATGGTAGTCTTAAACAGGCCACTGAAATGCTGGTGAAAAGAAGATATATTTGATAAAGAGCATCTCTCCAAAAGACCTGCCTACTCTGCTGAAAGTTCCACAGTCAATTGCTTTCATTTCGGTTACACCAATAACAGCAGTGGTGGGAATCCAGTTTCGCAGAGACTCGAGTTGAAATCCAGCACCTTTGACTGCTCAGTCCCGCCACCACCTTACGCATTGTTGATACTGTTGACTGGTGGTTGAAAGCTGCCATTCCTCTGCTTATCCTCTGAGTGTAATGAAATTCAGTGAGAAAGAAGGAAATAAGAGAACATTGTGAGATGTGTTCATGGAATGAAGTAACCGAGAGGTTCAAGCAGCGGGCAACTAATCCATTCCGCTCGGCATGCATGGCTCAGAATTCCACCATCATTGTGATTGTATTTCAGACTAGATGTGTTTTTTTGCTTCCTTTACCAAATGCAAACGTCCAAAAACTGAGTCCCATCCTTCCACAAGCCGCAGTGTGGGTGCTTTGCAGAGTGATCTCACTCTTTTTGCTCAAATCAGCACAGTCATCGTTTCCACCCAAACTGTTTCTGTGCGGATGTGTTGTTAGTGGAAGATCTGAGCTGCCTGAATTCTCATTCCAAGTGCCCAATGACATCCTGGTAAAAGAAGTATCTCTGCACAGATGCTGCCTGATTTCACCAAAGTTTTCATCATTCTCTGTTTTTAAATTTCTGCTTTCACAACAACAGTATTACTGAAAACACAAAACCGGCCTCAGGTTCGCAGCCCCAGACATACCTTTTCTCAGCTCTTCTCAGACGCATGTTTGCTCTTCACTTTCTTACAGGGACTGTTAATTCCGGCGATTCCACGCACAGTAGCCAAAAGCATGACTTTCCAAAGACACATTGCTCATGTTATCAGGGTTCCTCAGTGAATTCGCAAGGGAGGGGTTCCACAGTGGCAATCACGGAGTATAATGGGTTACTGAGCTTAAAAAGTGGCTTTGGGGCTTTAGGGGATGGGGTGGGCGGGGGGTGGGGGGGGGATGGTGCGGCGGGTAGCAAAAGAGTAAGGGAGTGTCTCAAGATATCAGAGACGTCAGAGACAAATTGAAATTGAAACGATAATGAGCTCCAGGAGAATGAAAGCATGTCAGGCATGCTCAGGGGGTATTGCATGGAATGAGGGACACTCAGGAGATATCAGACAGTGTGGATAGGCTTTCGGGGTAGCGGAGATGGTAAAGAACACTCAAAGGCAGCACATGGACTCATGGAGGTTCAGGATGTCTTAGAGACCAGAAGGGACTTTCAGGATTTATTGGGGAATGTGAAGAGTGCTCAGAGTTTACCAAAGAGCGTAATGGACGCTCAGGAAGTTTCAGAAAAGGGTAAGTTAGGCTCAGACTATTTTAAAGAATGTTCAGGATACTTATATACCTCAGATGCTTAACTCAGTCCCTTTGCCAAGGAAGCTTTTAGTTTAATATCGTTGAGGCATTTAAGATGATTATTGCATTGATTGGATTGATTGTGTGAAACTATCTGAACAAGGAATCATACCGAGAAATAATAAAAGACTCTAAAGACACATGAATAATGCAGGGAATGGGGGCAGGAGTATGAACACTCAGGCATCTCACTGTAAACTAACAGATAATGGCAGGGACATGGCCATAATATTCAAACAGACTCCTGGCTGCTCTGCCACATTCCATTCTCCATAATCTTGAATGTATCCAAAAACTCTGCTGCCCATATCTTAACTTTTCACCAAGTCCCTTTTCCCCCTATCACCCCTGTATCGCTGGCCTACATTGGCTCCCGGTCAAGCATGGTCTGGATTTTAAAATTCTTCCTTGTTTTCAAATTCCACCATCGCCTCTCCCCTCCCTTTCTCCGTAATCTCTTCCAGCCCCACAACCCTCAGAGATATTTGCACTTCTCTAATTCTGGTATTTTGTGCATCCCTGATTTTAATCGCTCCACCTTTGGTGGCCACACCGTCAGTTGTCCAGCCTTCAATGACCGATTACACTCCCGACACATCTTTGCTTCTCCACCTTGATTTCTACCTCAAAGACACTCCTTACAACCTACCTCTTTGACCAAGATTTTGGTCATCAGTCCTACTATTTCTTTATGTGGCTCCGTGTCATACTTTGTTTTATAATTCTACTGTGAAGCACCTTGAGACGTTTTATTACGTTATTTGTGTTATATGAATATAAGTTGCTGTTATTACTTAGATGATCCCTCACTTTAAAATCCATCTGCCCGAAGTATGTCTCACTTAATTAATCTATCAGGAAGGTCTGACAATACATTCATTCCCAAAGGTTAACGTTATGTTTCTGCTCCTTCACCAAGTTTTCTCATTACTCTTACATTCAATGCCAATCCAGGAAAAGTAAAGAGGCATGGAAGGGATGGAAGGAAAAATCTGGATTTCGTTTGGGATCTCTGTTTGATATTCAATCCAGTATAACTTGGGTGAAGAATTCCATTTGGTAGTGTCAATTTTAAAATGCTGTCGGCATTTTGGGAAACTGCAGTGAGATATTGCAAAATGTTTTCAAGCACAAATATTAATAGATGCATGTTACATAAATAAATAAACAGAAGGGGATTCAAACCCGTGCGTTGCAGAGCACCATAGATTCGCAGTCCCTTGGCTTCACCACTCGGGCACCTCTGCCGGCCCACTTAAACAGTAACATGTCCTTTTTGAATCCCTGCCATGTTGGACTAGGAAGCTAACATTTGCACATGTCCCAATTGTGCTGCCACAAGTTCAATTTGTACAGACTCCGAGAATTGCTAGAGCATGGAAGGGGCCATTTCGCCCGTTGTGTCTGTGCTGCATCTCTGAAGGAACAATTCACCAGATCCACAGCTCCCGCCTTCTTTCCGTTGCTCTGCAATTCTTCCATTTCAGATATTCCTGTTATATATTAATGATCTAGAGCTTAGTTTACAGGGAACAGTTTCAAAGTTTGCGGATATTATGGATATTGGAAGGATTGTGAACCGTGAGGAGGATAGTGTGGAACTGCAAAAGGACAAAGACATGTTGTTGGGATGGGGGAGAGGTGGCAGATGACATTCAATGCGGAGAAATGTGAAGTGATACATTTTCGTAGGAAGAACATGGTTTGAGAATACACAATGAAAGGTACAATTCTCAAAGGGCTGCAGATCGGAGGGCCCTGGGTGCGTATGGACATAAGTCATTGACATTGGTGGGGCAGGTTGTCAGTGTGGATATTGAAGCATACAGTATATTGAGCTTATGAATAGGGACATAGAGTATAAGAGCAAGAAAGTTATGTTGAACTTGTATAAAACATTAGTTCGGCCTCAGCTGGAGTATTGCGTCCAGTTGTGGGCGCTGCACCTTTGCAACAATATGAAGGTGGTCCGGAGGGAAATTGCCCGGCAGGAATTGTGGGTTGGGGTGGGTGGTGGGGGAGAATCTGCGCTGGTGGGGATTTTCTGCGGTCGAAATTTGCGAGGGGTGGCAATTGTGTGTGGGGATTTATGGGGGAGGTGGAATTTACGGGAGGGGGAACTTGGTTGGAGCTGGCTTTGCGAGCGGGGGAGTGGATTTTCGGGGGAGGGTGCATTTTGCATGGTTGGATGTTGTGATCTGGTACGATTTGCGGTGGGAGGAGATTGCTGTGGGGTGGGGGGGTAGGGGCTTGGGGGAGAATGCCTGGGCGGGTGCCGGTAAGATTTTCAGGGGGATGGAAATTCTGCTGGGTGCCCAAAATCTGCAGTGCGGCGGGAAGAAGTCCAGAAATATAGAAAAAGCCGCAGAGAAAGCGAGAGAGAAGAAGACACAGAGAAAGCCAGAAAGAGCCAAAGAATTATATCGGAAAAAGTCGGAGTAATAGAGATAAGACTGAAAACGTCACAGAAATAGAGAAAAAAACAGAAAAAAGTTGGATAATAGAGAAAAGACAGAAAAATCAGCGAAATAGATAAAGGCAGCAAGAGACAGAAGAGACAGCAAATAATACAGAAGAGAGAAAGCAAGAGAAATACAGAGAAACAATGGAAAACAATGGAGGGGGGGAAAGCAGAGGGAAAGAAGCAAAAACACAAAGAAATAGCAGGCACCAGAGGAACAGACAGAAAGCCAGTGAGAGAGAAAGACACAATGAGAATCACACGGAGCGAAACAGAGCGAGAGAAACACAAAGAGAGAGAGAGACTGAGCGAGAGAGAGAGATTGAGAGTGCGAATGAAAAATATAAAGCCAGAGAAAGCGAAAGACACACAGAGAACCACACACAGAAACACACAAAAAGAGAGGCACAAAGCGAGAGAGAGATATGGAAAGAGTGAGAGATACTGAGCGAGATTGAGAGAGAGAGAAATAGCGAGAGAGAGAAAGAGATTGAGAGAGTGAGAGATTGAGAAAGAAGGAGGGAGAAAGGCAGAGAAAGGGAGACAATAAACATGTGATACTCTCCATCCCACACGGTCTCCGCTACAAGGATTGACTCTAAAACCTATCTTCCATCAGCTCGCCCATGGGGTAAAGGGCCATTGAGGTGCAAATTGGAGAAAAGTGTCAGGACTGGGTCAGAGAGATGGGTTCATCCTGCTCTCTCTCTGTCTCTCTTTCTGTCTCTCTCTCTCTTCCTTTCTCTCTCTCTCTCTCTCTCGCTCTCTCTCTTTCTCTCTCTCTCTCTCTCTCTCTCACACACACACGCACACACACACACACACACACACTGTAATCAGCTTGCAATTCACCTGGGCACAGAGACACAGAGACTGAGACACAGAAATTCACATTCAGACACCAGCCGCATGGAATGAAAGAATGGTGGATGATGTTGAACCAATATGTCCCAGAACCTGTCACTCAACCACCTAAAGTACAGCTCATCCAACCAGCTCTCAGCTTCCTCTATCTGGACACTCCCTCTCAGGTATGGGATAATCCAAGGTCCCAAGGTCTGCATAAACATGGATTGGGGGAGGGAGGGATATTCCAGCCATTTACCAAATGGGCCATTCCAGGCAGAAACCTGTCTGTCTGTGTCTCTCTCTGTCTCCCCCCAAAAACCGCATTAACGGTGCAGAAAAGCTGCTGTTGTTTTAAAACGTGGAGTTGCTGGTTTGGATAATGGCCATTGAATACAAATTGCATTAAATATCTTTCGCTTTTCACCTCCAGTTTACAAAAAGTTCAGAAATTGACTGAAAATGTCTCACTGCAGTTACCTTGAAAGACTGGCATAGAGTTTTTTGCTGACGCCGCCGGCTCGACTGCAGGATAAGCAAGCGGTTTTTCTTTGGATTTTCATTTCCACTGTGTGACAAAGCCTGAAACTGCAGCCAGAGTAATGATGCAGCCAAGAGAACTTTTCCAACTGGTGTCATTTCACGCAATAGTTCTGACACCTATTTTCAGTTATATTTATCAATGTTTGTTTGTACTATATTTAATGCTGCTGTGTTTATGCATTACCCTGTAATCATTGGAAATAACTTGCTTTACATTTAGCACTTTTATGTTAACAAGGATTTGCAAAGCTGGAAAATGGATATTTGCCACACATTGTAAAAAAGATCTTCCACTTTTCACTCTCGGTTTATATAAAGTTCAGCGATAAAGATCTCCACATTCTGACAAAGAGTTTTTGCTGCTGAAATAAAGTGTCATTTGTTTCCCTTTGATTCCTGAATGTTTCTTTCCTCTGCTCTCCTGGGGGATTCAGAGGGATTTTCTGTTCATTACTTGTCCAAATTCAGGAGGCTGCCGTCCTGGAGAAATTAATTGCACTCCAAATCTTTCCCTCAGTTTGGAGACTTGAGGAGAAACTGTTTACACAAGCAAAGGGGTTAATCTAATAGGCAGGGAGTTGTTATCGTCTGGAATTCACTGTCTGGCAGGTTTTTGAAAGCAGATTCAATATTAACTTCCAAAAGACAACTGGAACAAATCTGCAATTACTCTTAGTTATAGTAGAGAAGATACCAGCATAGAAAGAGAAGTGTGAGAGAGAGAGAGCGGTCACAGCTTATTCAGAACGTTTTTCATTTGTAAATGATTTTTTGAGTTTTATTTGATGCTGTAGTTTCATTTATGCATTACCTTTAATCACTCAAATTAATTTTCCAAACAGAAACGCATTTAATGTTACAAGTGTTTACAAAATTTGAAAGCAGTCACTTAACACAAATTGTACTGAAGTTATTTTATTCAGCATCAGAAGTTTCCATAAAGTAAATTCCTCAAGCTTGTGGAAACATTCAAACTCTCAGGAACACAGAATCTCCCAATCAGTAATGGCTCACTATCCCCATCTTCTGGTGCCCCTGTCGCACTGCAGTTACAGTCCCTCTCACCATCTCCACCTTCTGGTGTCGCTATTTTTTTTAGAGATACAGCACTGATACAGGCCCTTTGGCCCACCGAGTCTGTGCCGACCAACAACCACCCATCTATACTAACCCCACAGTAATCCCACACTCCCTATCACCTACCCACACTAGGGGCAATTTATCTGTCACCTGCAAGTCTTTGGATGTGGGAGGAAACCGGAGCACCCGGAGAAAACCCACGCAGACACAGGGAGAACTTGCAAACTCCGCACAGACAGTACCCAGAATCGAACCCGGGTCCGTGGAGCTGTGAGGCTGTGGTGCTAACCACTGCGCCACTGTGCCGCCCATCTTACGACAGTTGTTGTCCTGCTCTCACTATCTCCATCTGCTGGTGTGCTTGTCTCACTGTATTTTCGGCCCCTCTCACGATCTCACTATCTCTGTGATTTGCAGCTTTGTCCATTTTGCTGTGGGTCCAGTGTGGATTTAGTTGAATCCAGCTGAGCTTTGCAATGACGCCCTTGTGACAAACAATTCATGCATCTTCTGCAGAGCAAGTCCCGCCTCAATAGATCAGATTATCAATCTCAGGAGCAATTTAAAATTATTTCCGGGCTCAGTGCTGTGAAAATAATATTGACATTCTGTCCTGTGGGAAGTGTGGGGAATGGAATATGAAATGGAATTTAGCTCCAGTGATTGAAACCCTTCAGCTGCTTCTCTGATTTCAGTAATTTAACAATGAGATTGAGAGGGTATTTCACTGCTTTCTTCAGTTCCTGTCTGAATTTAGTCTGGGTCACTGCGTAAATACATGTGTTGGTGCAGCAACTGAGATTCTGCAGCATTATTGATGTGTGATCTGAGATATAGACAGGGTCAGTGTAGGAGGAATAATACCGAATATTTGCAATTCGTGCATAAATGTTAAACACAACCAGTGTCATCCAGAACAGTACAAAACTGCCGGATATACTGAAGAGTAGAATAATTGATTTTCTGCGATTCTCCTGCTCGGGGTCCTTATTCTTTCCATAGCTGTGGCCCCGAAATCCCCTGCGGATTTTACTGGAGAATAAAATCCGTCTGACAGTCAGAACATTGAGCAGCAAAATCAGAAAGAATGGGACACAAGGTGTTAAAATGAGGTCAAACAATTCAAATGCCCCCCATATTGGGGAAGTAAAGAAGTTTGGTTTATAACGACAACCCATGGGAACATTATCAATAATGTAATATGGTTTCTGTGTAACGTACCAGGGGACAGACTCTAAACAGCCCAGCACACACACTGTTCCTCCAACCACAGCGGCCGTTTTCTCGCTGCAATATTTTGTTTTCAGCTTCTCACAACAAATGGCCACAAATCGATCAAAGGTGAAAGTGACTGTAAGCCAGACAGAAATATCTGTGGCTGCAGAAATCAAAATCCTAATGAGAATACACACGGGACTAATTCTCAGGAATGAATCTCGGAAATAAATTGCAACAATCCAATTCAATATGGGTTCAGTGATCACGACCAGGAGATCAGCCACTGCCATTCCCACCAGGTAGACAGTGATAAATTTGGAGAGACCGCACTTTCCTCGGGACAGGATCACAATCGTCACCAAGTTAACTGGAAGAGAGCGAAAAGCAAGCAGAGAAATTACTGATCAGACTTGGAGACAAAGCAGCAGTTTGACAGGATCTCGGCTGTAATTTCCAGCTTTGTTGCTGCAGCGATCGGTGGAAAGTGATTCATTGATCTGGGAAGTGCTTTGCCACAGTGAAATGTTTGAAAACACAATTATAAATAATGAATTGGGAAATTGACACAGAATGTGAATAAAGTCAGCACCGGATCGACTGGAAGTACTGAGTGAGGTTGCAGTGCCAACCGGGGAAATAGGAAAGGGTTTTACAGAGATGAAATTGGGTTATTGGCAATTTATCTCCAGACTGTTGGTTGGAAAGGTTTGGGGAGAGCGGGATGTGTAGCTGGTTTTTTGCTGTGGGTTCAGAGAACCCACAGGAACTATTACCAAATGGGAAAAGGCTGGAAACTGCAGCGCAGAGTTTGAGTATTAGCCATGATCTGGAATGGGGGAGCTAGCTTGAGGGGCTCAATGGCCTCCTCCTCCTCAGATGTTCCTATATTCCTGTCAGATTGGACGAGGCTGCCGGAAGTGGAGCCAGTGAGTGAGATTGGGAGGGAGAGAAGGAAAAGGACATGTTGGGGCTGGACGGCAGACTGGAGCAAATGGGTTTGGGAAAGTGGATAAACTGAAGCGATGGATGAGGAGACTGAGGATTTAATACAGTGAGAGGAAAGGCTGAGATTCACGGGGAGAGTCTGTAGCAGAGTTTTAGAGGAAATCTAATCTATAGATCCCAGTAATACAACTCCATTAATACATGCCAGCAATAAACCCTGTGGTCATTCGAGTTGGAGAAAAGTTTACTTTTTATACAATATAGTCAATATATTTAGTTTGTTCATGCACTTAAATATAAATATAAATATTTTCTGATATCAGCCTTGCTCTTTATTGAATTCAGCAGTCACCGAGATTTTAAAGTGCGCTATTTAAATAATGAATTACCATCAGTGAAGAACAGTTTCAGTCACTGAGTAAAGAATAGGAATTTTCAACAAAACAAAATGAGGTCATGTCAAAAATCAACACAGAGAATCGAGTACAACAGGAAAATGAACACAATATGACAACAGACGACTTCAACTCACAGTTTCTCTCATTAATTGTTCTGGACAAAGAACAAAGAACAGTGCAGCACAGGAACAGGCCATTCGGCCCTCCAAGCCTGCGCCGATCTTGATGCCTGCCTAAACTACCACCTTCTGAACTTCCGGGGCCCATATCCCTCTATTCCCTTCCTATTCCTATATTTGGCAAGATGTGTCTTAAACGTTTCTATCGTATCTGCTTCCACCACCTCCCCTGGCAGCAACTTCCAGGCACTCACCACCCTCTGTATAAAAAACTTGCCTCGCACATCCCCTCTAAACTTTGCCCCTCGCACCTTAAACCTATGTCCCCTAGTAACTGACTCTTCCACCCTGGGGAAAAGCTTCTGACTATCCACTCTGTCCATGCCGCTCATAACTTTGTAAACCTCTATCATGTCGCCCCTCCACTTGCGTCATTCCAGTGAAAACAATCCGAGTTTTTCCAACCTCTCCTCATAGCTAATGCCCTCCAGACCAGGCAACATCTTGGTAAACCTACTCTGTACCCTCTGCAAAGCCTCCACGTCCTTCTGGTAGTGTGGCGACCAGAATTACACGCAATATTCTAAGTGTGGCCAAACGAAGGTTCTGTACAGCTGCAACATGACTTACCAATTTTTATACTCTACATTCCAGCACTTGATGATAGTGAATAATTTACACTGCTGCTTCTTTCTCTTTTTCTTTACTTCTGATTATCTCTTTCCTCGGTTTCGTTCTCGCTGCTCCTTTTCTCCTTCCCTATCTCTCCGGAGTACTCGCACCCTGCAAAACCGTTACTTAATGCTACTTTTCACGTACAATTTATTCAGAACATTCTGCGCCTGTGTTCTTTTCACCTGCCCCATGTTCAATGATTCTATTCTCAGAGTCAGTTTGCTCAATGGTGAAACCTCTGTGAATAATTTAATGTATCTACAGAGCGTTCAATTCTCCACCTGTTCACTTACACTCTTCACATAATCTGCAACGCAAGGAATAAACAGGATCAAAAGCTTCTTCCAAAAATACCTTAGAGCAACTGAAATTCCTTCTCCTGGAATTATAAAGTAAATCGTGATAATGTGGAATTGCCTAATTACTAAAACACACACATCAGCACTGCAGCTGATAACCTGCAGATAAATTGAAAAACTCGTGATTCCAACTGATAGAGTGTAAACCAATAAAACATCTCATCAGTACTTTCTATTTTGCAATGTCGTCCAGTGACAGTGAAGGTCCACAGTGAAGCAGAGAAGGAGGGGTAAAGTGTCAGCAGTAAACTCAGTTCAGTAGCCAGACCTCTGAAGCAGCGTCAGACACACTTAGAATGAATAAATATTTGATAACAGTGATAACCAATAAATACATTAAAATCCCAGTTAAAGTGAGCCATGTTATTGTGGAGGAAGGACACTGGATCACTGAGACCATGAGATGTCTTATTATCATTCACTGAATAAAACAAATCATAAAAATATTCAATGACCTGTTAAATCCACATCATGAAACTGTTAAAAGCTCCTGACGGTCTGGTTCTTGATCCTAATCGAGACACCTGATGCAAATACATTCAATCCACAGAATAATCCAGTAACAATGCCACGGTTATTTAAAACAATGTCATTAAAGACATAATACAAGTCCTGAAAGACTGAAAGAGTAGACATTGAGGAGATTCTGTCAATAAATTGCTGGAAAAGAACAGGCGGCTGTGCAACACACACAGTGAGAAATAATACCGAGAACAACAGCATAGTTAATGACGATTTACACCATTAGAAGTTGAGATACTGGCTTACCAGGAACTCCAATTGCTGCAACTACTGGATAGTAAATGTCTTCTATCTGAAAGATCACTGGATATCCCATTTCTGTGAGAAGCAATGACCTCTGTTAGTCTGGAATCCACAGCTCCAGCAGGCATTCTGAGCTGATCCATTCCAATGGGTCCTGATTTATACAAGGGATAACTCTCCACTGACACCTTTATACCCCTGATCAGTGCTATTAGTTACACTCACCTGAACAAACACATCGCACCAGCAGCTTTGACTCTGATGTAAATAATGTGGTGAATAAAATACAATCATTTCAATGTCAATGACATTTTCTTAGTAAGACCTCTCTCGGGATTAAACCTGAAATCTGTACTCATACCGGATGGATGCTACAATTATGTGTGGCGTCATTTATATTTTCCATATTATTGTTTTGACCTTGTTCACTCTTGGCGTTTCTATTGTAAGTATAACTGATCTGTCTGCAGTGGAAACTGAATCAACGGACAAAAGAAATCCCGTTTCACTCTGTTCCCGCCTTTACCCAGTTAAAACGTGAAATTTGAGTCACTGATTCGGGAACATGATCAGGGTTACAGCCCAGAAACTACTATTGGTGATATTAGCGGAAGACTCCAGACACTTCCATTGAAGAGGCAGTCGCATAGTGATAGTGTCACTGGACTAGTAATCCAGAGACCCAACCCAATGGCCTGGTGACTGGGGTTCAAAGCCCACCAAGGCAGCTGGTGGAATTTAAATTCAATTAATTAACCAAAGTCGGAAATTAAAAGCTGATCTCTGTAATGATGATATGAAACTATCTTTGATTGCTGTAAAAAAAAAACATTTGTTTCGCTAATTCCTTTCAGGGATGGAAATCGGCCATCCTTTTCTGGTCTGCCCTCCATGTGGCTACAGACCAAGAGCAATGTGGTGGACTCTTAATTGCCCTCTGAAACGGCCCAGCAGGCGGTCAAGGGCAACAAATGCTGACCTTATCAGCTGAGCTCACATCATATGAAAGAATAAAAGAAACACTTCTCTCCTCTATTTCATTGCAGATCTTTACCTGTTTATTCTACAGCAGTTAATGGCACCGGTGAAATTAAAACTGTGCCAACTCCTGACCTATTTGCTCCAGTTCACTGCTGACCAGACACCCAAATTCCACCTTCTCTCACTATCTGCTGCTCCAAATCCCTGCTTCCATGTCCAACTCCTCTGCTCTGCACAGAACAAACCCCGTTTCTATAGTCTGCCAAAGTAACTGACGTATTTCATCTCTGGTACCAATCCCAGCTTCTACAATTACCGATGAAACAATATTTAACTTAACTTAACACCTCTGGAAAACCTGAAAGCTCATCAACTTACATCGTGCATCATCCAACACATTGAGACACAAATAAAACTTTTTAACCTCCATTGTTCCTTCCCATTCCTTTCCCATATATGACCGAGGCGAATCCCCCTGGAAGACTGTTCAAATGACAGCGTCACTCTGCTTTGTCTTGGGTAGAATGGACACTGTCAGTTTTGGAGCTCAGACACTGTTTGCCCATGAACAGTCTGACTACAGAAGGTGTAAGCACGGCCCCTGACAGAGTCCTCAGCGGACATCTATTCATCAACAGTTTACAACAAGGCCACCAAGTCACTTTCAGCAGTGGGAAATCTTTCTGTTTCTTGCCCTGACCCCAATCACTCAAAACTCATGAACACATTCCAGTCTCACTCCCTCGCCGTTAATCACTGAGAGCTCAGCACAGTCAAGCATCTGCTCCAATTGCTTTCCAATCTCGAGTGCTACACACCAAACTAGCTGTTGAATTCATCCATTGAGCTACTGGAGATTGGACACCTGAGTCCCACTCTCTGACTGCTCACTCAGCTACCTCACAGATCCTACATCCAGTCGCTTTGATAGAAAAGTGTTTCACCACTCACCAAAACCAGTGT
Organism: Heterodontus francisci; assembly: GCF_036365525.1. Classification (NCBI taxonomy): domain Eukaryota; kingdom Metazoa; phylum Chordata; class Chondrichthyes; order Heterodontiformes; family Heterodontidae; genus Heterodontus; species Heterodontus francisci. The sequence continues at coordinate 42,758,678 of NC_090391.1, forward strand.
TAAGGGGGCTCTGCCCGTCATAGTGGGAGCTGCTTCGAGACATGAGAGCTGTAAACAACTACGACTGAGTATCTTTCTCCAGCTCACAGAAGTCCAAACCAGGAAGCTTTGAATGGGAGTGGACACAGAGGCTGGGAGGAAATGAGGCAGTCACCACAACTAAAGTCACAGCACTGAGTTCTGGACAACGGCCAGTGAGATACTGATGAGAACATTGCAAGGTCCAAAATGACAGCCTTTGGATATTAGGCAATGATGACAGAATGGCATCACTGGTTCAGTAGGGTGTACATGCTGGCTGCCTAGAGGACTTCTGTTTTGGAAATGCAGTCCTGCCACCTGGTGCCAAGGATTCTCCAGAGACAGTGAAGATGGAATGTGTCGAGACTTCACTCTTGTCTGACATATATTACAGAGAGATGCAGTACCAAAACAGTTCACGCTGACCATCAACCACCCATTTATACTAATCTTGCATTAATCCCATCTTTCCTCTCACATACCCACCTTCCCTCAATTCTCCTACCACATACGAGGAACAATCATTTACAGTGCCCAATTTACTTATCGAACTGCAAGTCTTTGGCAGGTGAGAGAGATCTCGAGCACCCAGAGAAAACGCACACAGTTGCAGGGAGAACTTGCAAACTCCACACAGGCAGCACCCAGGACCGACCTGGGTCACTGAAGCTGTGAAGCTGCGGTGCGAACCATCGCAATTGCGCCACAACTGTCCAGCCCTGGCTGCCGTGGAGCAAGTTTTTGAGGACACAAGCTTGAAACACTCGGTGCTGGCTAAGCCTAAGTAGGTGAACTCTTGAACTTCTTCCAGAGTATGGTCACCGATAGTGTTGGATGGAGAATTTCTGACGTCCTGTTCCATGATGTTTGTTTTCTTGAAACTGATGGTTAGGCCTAATTCGTTGCAGGCAGCCACACGTCTGTCGATGAGTCTCTACAAATAATCTTCTGTGTAGGATGTTAATGAAGCATCATTAGGAAAGTGGAGTTCCCTGATGAGGTCTTTCCTTACTTTGGTCTTCGCTCTAAGTCGGGCAAGGTTGAACAAACTGCCACCTGATCATTTGTGAAGAAAAACTCCTTCTTCTGAAGGCTTAAATGCATGAGAGAGCAGCAGTGAGAAGAAGATCACACAGTGTGGTTGCGAGAAGTCAGCCCTGATTCATAGCACTCAGAATGGGAAAGGGGTCTAATAAGGCACCGTTATGCTAAATTGTGCCTTCCATATTGTCATGGAAGGAGGTGATAATGCTTAGTAGCTTTGGTGGACATCCAATCTTTGCTATTAGTCTGATGAGACCACGTCTGCTGACGAGGTCAAAGGCTTTGCTGAGATCTATGAAAGCAACGTAAAGGGACATACATTGTTCACGGCATTACTCCTGTAGCTGGCGAAGGGAGAACAGCAAGTCAGTAGTGGATATCAGAAGATCTTACACAAATCCACGACATTCAGAATACCACCATCGTTAACAATGAGCTGAGCCGACTCAATGTGGACATTGCAGAACTTCAGGAGACACGCCTCCCTTGCTGTGCATCAATAAGGAAGCAAGACTACACCATCTACTGGCAGGGTTGGGATCTAGAAGAACCAAGACAGCATGGAGTGGGCTTCGCCATTAGAAATTCTTGGCTCAGCATGATAGAGCCACCTACAAATGGCTTGGAATGCATACTGCCCATCCGACTGCTCACGCACTCTGGTCCAGTACACCTACTCAGCATCTATGCTCCAGCACTCTGCTCCACACATGAAGTTATCGACCAGTTCTACGAGGAAGTCCATAATATCATTATTAGCATTCTTACTACTGAACATTTGTTCCTGCTGGCGGACTTGAACGCAAGGGTTGTGGCTGACCATGACTCGTGGACCTCCTGCTTTGGGAGCTATGGCATTGGAGAGGATTTGTCAGCTGCTTGGGACTCTAAGCTGTGGAAATATGCTTTCTAGCATCAGCAACGATTTCCGTTAACAACTGCTCGTGGAACGCCACTGTTGAATTTTTGCCTCCCTCTACCGCCGTTCACCTACTGAGAGAATTTCACTGTTGCCATATTTTAAGACAGTGCGTTGATTTTTCTGACCAATTTCACCATTCATTTCAGAGTCAGCCAGAGACCGGCCAAATCCTCAGTGAGGATTCCACAATCTACGCAACAGTGAAGCTGTAAAGCATTTGCAGGTCTGCTGGGCACATGGTGCACTCCATCGACAAGAAATCCATTGCTAAGCAACACGAATATTATTCGCATTTCACCTATTTCAATATTATCCAGAGAGACTGTGTGTTTACAAACAGCCATCTTGAGAAATACAATCTACAAGAGGCATCTTGCCCCACATCTGGTACGGAGTTTATGTCACATGTCAGGTGAACCACCTTTCCAAAACACGAGTATGCCATTCAACCTGTCGAACCTAATATTATAGAATTGCTTTAACATTAGAACTACCTCCATCTGAACTCCCATCAATGTTCCACACTCAAGCCTAACCTGTACTCAGAATGTAAGCCTCAGAGACCCTGATTATTCTGGTCAGTCTGCACCCATTCGAAGACTGATAAACCCTTCTTGAGATATTCTGAACGGAACAGTTACTCCAGAGATGGTATTGCTATGCCAGCAGACGATTGAAGTATAACTTTCACCTCTTTTTATTCGCAACCTCCTCGATATTAGTGTAAATTCTTTGTAGGCATATGGACACCAATGGTAAGGCCAGCATTTTTTGCTCATCCCAAATTGTGCTTCGCATCTGTGTGGTAGGGTAGGCCATTTCAGAGGATAGTCAACCACGTTGCTGTGGGGCTGGAGTCACATGTCGGCCAGACAAAGTAAGGACGGCCTTCCCCAGAGGACAGGACTGAACCGGATGGATTTGACTACAAAATTCGACAGTCTCATGGACTTACTAATAAATTGAATTTGAATTCCAGCCACTGTTGTGGTGGGATTTGAACCTGCGCCCCCAGGACATTATCCTGGGCCTCTTTCTTACTAGTTCAGTGACTTTACGACGACGCTTTTGGCACTCCTGCACATGATAGCTGCATCACTGTTTCTGTAGAACTCGGGAGATAAACGCAAGCTCAGCCCCCAATCCTAACATTTGAACAGTTGGTTAATCTGGTGAATGGGGAGGGGGAGATCCGCAATTTCGCCAAGGATAACAACCTTCATCTTGTGGTAGGAGAGTAGAAACGGTCTTTGTGGTTAAAGACACCTGTTTAATAAGCCATCACATTAAAGGCAGCGTCTCGCAACGTGATGTATTTAAAATAGATGAGGAAAATGCTTGATCACCATTCCAGCTCCTTTACAGTGACATTCCACACTAGAACGTGAATTTTCCTCTCAGAAATTGGTATTAAAGGAAGCAGATTTATTATTTACCTCCTGGATGTTAAGTTCAACCTGGGCCAAGAGACAGAAGGAAAACCTGGCGAGGAGGACCATGCAGCCCCAATGGAACACAAGTGAGTCCCTTCTATTGATACTAATGCTGGTCCGTACCGTTATAACTGTGGGATTGTCACTCACCCACCCAGATTAATCTGCCATATTTTCCTCTCTGTGCTAAGGCGATGCTTAACACCCATAAACTAAAGGCGAAACTCAAATTGCAATATCATCGGGGAATGTTTCTTGTGTTTGTTGATGGGGATGCGCTGTTACTGTAATCTGCATTTAAGATGTTTAGTAATTTTATAAAACATTGTACGTTTCATTCTCCAGCAACACTGCTCTTTCATTTTCTCCATAAATGCGTTACTATTTCACAATTGACACTGTACTTGTGTTTCTCTAATGCCAACAAGAGAGAAGTGATGTTCCACAAGGATCAGTTCAGGGACCATAATTCCTAACAAAAATTTATACTATGGAATCAAAAACACAATTCCCAACTTCATGAATGTGGAGATATTCAGCATTGATAAGGGCTGCAACAAATTAAAGGTAGGCATTAACAAACTTGGAAATGGCACGCAATTCCCAAATATATTTCAAAATGGCGAGGCTTGAATTATATTTTCGAAAGAACAATAAAGAAATTGCATATTACTTGCACAATAAGGGTTAGAAGAGCAAAGGGATTTGGGAATACAAATCCACAAATAACTCAAAGCTGTGATGTAGATTAACAAGGCCGTAACAAATGCAAACCAGGTACTAGAGTTTATTTCTAGACGGATGACGTTGAAAATTGGAGAAGTTAATCTCACTCTGTATCAACCATTGCTTACACCACACTTGGAGCATTGTGTGCATTTCTGGTCTATACTCACCTTTGTTAGACCACACTTGGTGCTCTGTGGGCAGTTCGGCTGTCAGTATCCCTTGCTTATAACGCATATGGAGCACTGTTCATAGTTCCAGTCTCCATTACATTTAGTTAGACCTTACTTGGAGCACTCTGCACAGTTCCAGTCTCCATGTCCCTTGGTTAGACATCACTTGGTACACTGTGATGAGTTCTGCTCTCCATATTATAGAAAATTATATCAAGAAAAATCATTGGCAAACAGGATTAAGGCGATTACCAAAGCTTTTTATATGTATATAAAGAGCAAGAGGATAGCCAGGAAAAGGATTGGACCACTCAAGGACACAAGAGGGAATATTATACGTGGAGCCAGAGGAAATGGGTGAGGTACTAAATGAGTTCTCTGCATCAGTTTTCACCCAAAGGAAGGACTTGGTGGATGATGAGTCAAGGGAAGGGAGTGTAGATACTCTGGGTCATGTCGATATTAAAAAGGAAGAGTTGATGGCGTTTCGAAAAACATTAAGGTAGATAGGTCCCCAGGGCCTGACCCCAGAATACGGAGGGAGGCAAGGGAGGAAATTGCTGGGGCTTTAACAGAAATCTTTGCATCCTCAATGGCTACAGGTGAGGTCCCAGAGGACTGGAGAATAGCTAATGTTGTTTCTTTGTTTAAGAAGGGTAGCAAGGATAATCCAGGAAATTACAGGCTGGTGAGCCTTACGTCAGTGTAGGGAAATTATTGGAGCGGATTCTTCGGGACAGGAATTACTCCCATTTGGAAACAAATTGACTTATTAGCGAGAGGCAGCGTAGTTTTGTGAAGTGGAGGTCGTGTCTTACTACCTATATCGAGTTTTTTGAGGAAGTGATGAAGATGATTGATGAAGGAAGGCCAGTGGTGTTGTCTACATGGACTTCAGTAAAGCCTTTGACAAGGTCCCTCATGGCAGACTGGTACAAAAGGTGAAGTCACACGGGATCAGAGGTGAGCAGGCAAGATGGATACAGAACTGGCTCAGTCAGTGTATTTAGAGGGTAGCAGTGGAAGGGTGATTTTCTGAATGGAGGGAGGTGACTCGTGGTGTTCGGCAGGTATCAGTGCTGGGTCCTTTTCTGTTCGAAGTATATATACATGATTTGGACTAAAGTGTAGCTGGTCTGATTAGTAAGTTTGCAGATGATGTAAATATTTGTGGAGTGGCTGAAAATGATGAGGATTGTCAAAAGACACAGCAGGATAGAGATTGGTTGGAGACTTGGGCGGAGAAAGGGCAGTTGGTGTTTAATCCGGACAAATGTGAGGTACTGCTTTTGGAAGGTCTAATACAGGTGGGAAGTATGCAGTAAATGGCAGAACCCTTAGAAGTATTGACAGGCAGAGAGATGTGGGCGTGCAGGTCCACAGGTCGCTGAAAGTGGCAACGCAGGTGGATAAGGTATTCAAGAAGGCATACTGCATGCTTGCCTTCATCGGTCGGGGCATAGAGTATAAAAATTGGCAAGTCATGCCTCAGCTGTACATGACCTTTGTTAGGCCACACTTGGAATATTGCGTGCAATTCTGGTTGCCACACTACCAGAAGGACGTGGAGGCTTTGGAGAGGGTACAGAAGAGGTTTACCAGGATGTTGCCTGGTCTGGAGGGTTTTAGTTATGAGGAGAGGTTGGATAAACACGGATTGTTTTCACTGGAGCGACGGAGGTGGAGGGTCGACCTGATAGAGATTTACAAAGTTATGAGCGGCATGGACAGAGTGGATAGTCAGAAGCTTTTTCCCAGGGTGGAAGAGTCAGTTACTAGGGGACATAGTTTTAATGTGCGAGGGACAAAGTTTAGAGGGGGTGTGCGATGCAAGTTTTTTACACAGACGGTGGTGAGTGCCTGGACCTTTCTATCGGGGGAGGTGGTGGAAGCAGGTACGATAGCGACGTTTAAGAGGCATCTTGACAAATTCATGAATAGGATGGGAGTTGAGGGATACGGACCCCGGAAGTGCAGAAGATTTTAGTTTTGGCAGGCATCAAGATCGGCGCAGGCTTGGAGGGCCGAATGGCCTGTTCATGTGCTCTGCTGTTCTTTGTTCTTTGTTCTTTGAAACTGGATTTGTTGCAAAAAACTTACACGGATACCAGTACTGTGAGGTTATATCTACCATGAGAGGATGAACAGGCTGCAAATCCTCTTGAAAAGAGAAGTTAAATGGTGAACTAGTAGGAGCTTTTAAAATTCAGGGAAGTTTTAAAAGGAGTAAGAATGAAGAGAGAACTTTTCCACTTGTGAGGTGTGCAAATCGAGGTGACATCAATATAAGGCAACCACCACGAAATTCAATGAAGAAATGCAGGAGAAAGTTCTTTACTCAGAGAGTAGGGAGAATGTGAAACTCCCGAAACAGGGAATGGTTTGACGTGAATAGTATAGATGCATTTCATGAGCAGCTAGATAAGCACATGAGGGAGAAGATAATAGAGGATATGATGACCGAATTAGATGGGGAAAAATGGGAAGACGCTCGAGTGGAGCGTAAAGGCTAGCATGGACTGATTAGGCCGAATTGACTATTTCTGTTCCCTATATTCTCTGTAATTCCATGTAACCAGTATCCAAGTGCTCCCATGTGCACACAACTGTCCACTTTATTCCTCTTTACTTTGGAATTTACCCCAAACAGGTCTGCAGCAGAAGGTAATCGCAGGCTCACAGTAAAGGTGAATGGCAGAGACGTCAAACTGATACCAGAGATGGGCCTGCCGCATAGCTCCACATTGCACCATCACCCATCAGACACACCCAATCGGGTTATGAACTGTATTGTTGTGGTGTTCATCAGATGAGGTTCTGTTGCTGAAAGAGAAATGTGGATCAAGTGACTGGACAGGAAGACAACAGAAAGAGAGAAAGACAGACATCGAGCAAGTGAGAAAGACAGTCAATGAAGCTGTTTTGAAGTGGAGTCACTGTTGTAATGTCAGAAACGATGCAGCCAATTTGAGCACAACAGTTGGGGAATGGCCAGATGAAACAGAGTGAATGGAAGACAGAAACGAAGAAGGAACTGAATACTAAGCAATACTAAACCTTTCTAAACAATTCATTGATCTACTCAACTTCGTTTCTGCTCCTATATTGGCCACCCAGAAAGTGTTGAAACTCATTTCACTGAAGATGTGGGCAGGGCAGGCCACAGATGGAGATGCCATGTTGAAATATTGTCTCCGACAAGTACACCTTGAAGAGCTGTGTTTAGAAGTCATTGCACTGAAGTGTGAGGTTTTCCGTCCCAGGTGAGAATCATGTCTGTTTCCAAGACCAAGAAAGTCTTGGATTATATTATTGGCTTGCAGAAAAACTTGTCATCCTGGTACTCAAGATTCATATTACTGCAGGAAATTGAAACACGGATTTCATAAATGCCAAGCATGTGTTTTACCATTGAGCAACATTACCAACAAAACCAGGCTTCTATCTAAGCAGTAAATAGCTTATTCTCCCCCAGCAGTGCAGCCAGCATCTGAGGAGAGATGGCAGATGAACTGATCTGAACTGGCAAAGGTGAGAAATGTTTTGATCAAGTGAATAGTGGAGGGGCGAAGTAGAATAAAAGGCAAGGCCTGTAATCGGATGGAGGGCAGGAGAGATTAAATGAGAAAGGTTGTCATGGTGCAAAGCCAAGTAAATAAACAGATGTTTCTGGATGAGGTATAAATAATAGGACATCAGCTGTCCGAGCACAGGATTTTAAAAGTCAAGTGAGGTGCAGTGGGGAGAACAGAATAAAAACAAACCTGGAAAACACGACCAAAGTTTAAAACGAGGGCAGATGTTTTGATACAAAGAACAAAGAAGAACAAAGATAATTACAGCACAGGAACAGGCCCTTCGGCCCTCCAAGCCTGCGCCGATCCAGATCCTCTATCCAAACCTGTCGCCTATTTTCTAAGGGTCTGTATCTCTTTACTTCCTGCCCATTCATGTATCTGTCTGGATACATCATAAAAGACGCTATCGTGCACGCGTCTACCACCTCCGCTGGCAACGCGTTCCAGGCACCCACCACCCTCTGCGTAAAGAACTTTCCATGCATATCCCCCTTAAACTTTTCCCCTCTCACTTTGAACTCGTGACCCCTAGTAATTGAATCCCCCACTCTGGGAAAAAGCTTCTTGCTATCCACCCTGTCTATACCTCTCATGATTTTGTACACAAACGTATTGAACTCAATATTCGATCCAGAAGGCTGTAAACTGCCCACACGAAAGAGGAGGTGCTGTTCGTCGAACTTGTGTTCAGCTTCATTGGAACACTGCAACAGGTCAAGGACAGAACGATCAGAATGGGTGCAAGGAGGAAAATTATAACCAAAAGCTGCAGGAAGCTCGGGATTGCCTTGCAGAATGAACAGAGGTGTTCCCCAAGGTGATCATCAAGTCTGCATTTATTCTTCCCAGTGTAGAGGAGACCACATTGTGAGCAGCGAATGTAGGCTACTTAATTGAAAGACGTACAAGCAAATCGCTCGTTCACTTGAAAGGACTGTTTGGGCTTTGGACAGTGGGAAGGGAGTAAGTAAATAGGAAGCTGTTGAATATACCGTGCTTGCATGGAAAGGCGCTGCAGGAAAGAGGGGAGGTATGTGGAGTGACTGAGGGTATCGCAGAGAGGAGTGGGGAGGGTGGGGGTGGGTTGGATGTGTTTGGAAAAGGATGATCCGTTGATTATGAAGGAAGCTGGGGTGGAATGTGAGAAGATGGCGAACCCTATCTTGCTTCTGCGAGGGAGAGAAAATGGAATAGAGCAGAAGTGTGTGAAATAGATCAGATACGGTGGAGGGCCCAGCCAACAGCAGTGTTGTGGAATTCTCAGCTGATGAGTGAGGAAGACATATTGAAACGGCTAGGATGGAAGATAACATAGTCAGAACTGATGTGATGAAGATGGAGAAACTGGGAGAATGGAAAGGACTCCTTGCAAGAAGTGAGGTGTGAGGAAGTGTAGTCCTGAGAGCTTTGAGAGTTCGTGGGCTGATAAGGTAGTTCATTTCCCAAAGACTCTCTGCAGCCGTGGTTTCCACTGAAAAAGTCACTCACTGTGTGATGATACACCGGGAAATGTAACCAGTCTGTCGGTGAGAGAAAACCCTTCTTCTCTGCCGATTTCCTCTCACATGTGATTGCCCTGACCTGTGATTTGCGTCCCTTCCTGTTGATGATTATTATTTACCACTAACAAATTGGATT